>NC_064283.1:72756523-72809466 GCF_019186545.1 Solanum stenotomum | reverse complement strand
TAGAAATACAATGAACTGATGTATATAAAAATACAATAATCTCTGTGTATGAAAATACCATAACTGCTGTGGGAGTTTCTCTAACCGACAACCATCACATAAGAGCTATAGTGATGATACAGCGATCGACCTCACGCTGCCAGAGCATCTTATACCCGGCCAAAGGTATAAGACCTGAACTGCCTAATGGATCCACTAGTCTAATCTGAAAAGGATTCATCAAAAAAACATGATCCTTTTCTACCCATGGTGGCTAACATGGTTCTATGGGGGTTGTGGGTTCTTTGAACGCTCCCCCAATTCGGTGCTCGATACTACTCCCAAAAACATACTGGCTCTTATGTTTTTAAAACATATTTATTCCTGCTGATATGAGATAAGTACTCAAAAACTAGCCCGAAGGCCCCTTTGGAAATCTCAGTTTCCAACCTTGTCTAAATGTAAAAACATTTATTTAAAACTTCTTTGGAAATACATAGTTCCCTAATAACTTTGAGAAAGAACTCAACTTTAAACTCATGACTTATCTTGAAACTGAGACTCTTACTCGACTTGAAACTCTATACTCTTTTACTTGACTTCTGACCATCTTTCCTTGAATCGAAATTATGAATTCAAGGTATTCGATCACATGCTGAGGAGGGATCCTTGAACGCTTAGACGTACTTAGGAGTGTCGGAAACAACTATAAAACATAGGTATAATACTTTGGAACTTGCATGAGAAAATGAGAAAAAGAAACGGGGAAACTTGGCTGAGACTTCAGGTTTCTGGTGACACAGGTGGAACCTACGGATGCCATCGACGGACCGTAGATGGACTTACGGTCCGTACTACAGGTCCGTGGATCGCGTCAGAGATTTTTCCCCAGAATTCATTTAAGAAAAATGACTAAGTGTTGACCTACGGTCCTGACTTACGATCCGTAGGTCAGGTCACGGACCGTAGGTCGCGACCGTAGATCGAAGTCCCAAAAACCCAACTCCTGATCCGATTGACGGTTGACCAGTACGGACCGTCAATCGATCTACGGTCCGTAGGTCAGGCCCGTAGATGGGTATCGACAGCCCAGAAATTTCTGCGAATTGATGATGGATCAACTTTAAAAGGGGCATACCTCTTAGAATAAAAAATTCCTCAACATACAATAGGTTTCAACTTAATTACACGACTCAATCATGTCTCACAACGAACAATAACTTCAACCACTCTAACAACAACATCAACAACAACTAACAACTTCAATAATTCAACAACAATTTCCAATCCTTTCTCAAACCATAGAATAAACTTGGTGTGTGTGAGGGAAAGGATAACCCACACGAAAATTCACATACCTACTAGGGATCACCCCTGACGATAATCCACGACGGAAACTTGTTGATCTCCTTTCTCCTCTTTCTTCTCTTCTTCTTCTTCTCCTTCTTCTCTTCTTCACTCTCAAGAACCCTAACTCTTTCTCTTCAAAATGGGACAAAAATGATCCAAAGATCATCCTAATACAACAATATGAGCTCAAAATAAATAATTTGTGAAAGGACCAAAATGCCCTTAAATTTCCGGACGGATTTCCCTTCCAACTGCCCAACTTCTAACGGGCATAACTCCCTCATACGAACTCGGAATCAAGCAAACTTGGTGGCGTTGGAAAGATCATTCCACGATCTTCGCAACCATAACTGGAACTACTCCTAACTCATCCTGATATAGGAGTTACGACTACTCAAAGTTGGCCAAAAACTCACTTCTTCCCATACTTAACCAAATTTCCAGATTCTAAATTTTTCCAAAAATGACTACTTTCCAATTTCAAGCTTCTTCAAAGCCACTTCAAATTGTCAGATGTTACAAGCTCATCCATTGAAATCTGAATGCCAGCACAAGCTAAAGTGCTGCAGATTTGTTTGTTTTTCTGCAGATATGAAGTAATAGAGAGATTACCCTTTTTCAAGTTGCTTAGAGACTCTCTAAGACTCATGATACGAGCACGTGATGGCTTCGAATAGGTTGCCGTCAGATTTTTCCAGAGAGCATAGGAAGATTTGGCATCAATGACAAATGGAACAATATCAGAAGATAAAGAGGCAACAATGGCACTCCGAATGAGATGGTCTTGTCGCTGATGAAAAGGAGTGGCTGTTGAACTTGGTGGTTGTTCAATAAAATGGATAAAATCATATGCAGTGAGGATGGTTTCCCACTGGTATCTCCAGGATTGGTAGTTTGTATTGTCGAGCTTTAGAGGTGCCTGAGCAACAACATTGATATTGATCAACTGCTCATTGCTATTCATGGTGAGAATTGTGGGAGAATTTGGTATAGATACAGGAGAAGATGTAGCTGGGGTGTTCTCAGTGGAGGCATTGGTTGAAACCATTGTTAGTGGCAGCGGAAAAGACACAAATTCTCAAGGAAAAAAAAAGAAAAAAAAAACGTTGTTAAGGTTTTAGGCTCTTGATACCATATAAACTTTACTGCTGGAGAGAAGAAGTATATTATTTTATTAATATGTATGTGTATTTATACAAGAGAGCAAACTACAAATAAGGAAAGAATCAACTACTAAAGGANCAAAAAAAATTAAGTTTTTATGTTCAAATTCACGATTTAGAAGTTTGAATCTCGAGAATCCAATCAAACCACATCGATTAAACAAAGGGAGTATTAACGTTTTTTTTTTGGTACTATGTTTCTGAAGTAAACTACTACATTTCCGAACTTTCTTAGAGCCTTTTACTTGTTCTACCCTTTCAATGATCTCCTTCTTTATATGTGCAACAATTATCTCCGTATTTACATTTAGCCCCTCCAGATGGAATAGATCCTTGCCCCCAAAATTGTTGTTGTCAGCTCCTTTCTAAATTGTCTCCAATGCCGCTCTTTTACCTGTTCCTTCTGCATTCTACATCTTGACCATCTTTCCAGCACTTCTTGCACTGTTGTTGTCCATCTACATTCAAAAATTAGATGCCGCTACGATTCCACTTTGTTATCATACCACATACACCATGTTGTATCGTCCACTGGAATATGTAGCTTGTTCATTCTCTCTTTTGTTAACCGTCTATCTTTTGTTACCAGCCATAGTATGAATCTGTGTCTAGCTAGTAGAATCAAGCTCCATACCAAATCAGATTGCTTAACTCTCTCCAAGGTCCCCACCAAGCTGTGATAACTTTCACTTACTGAATATTCGCCCCGAGTATTAATGTTGTTCACACTTGTATTTGAAATGACATATTTTATTTCCAATCACAAACCAAACAACCAAAGTGATATATTCTTATTAACCTGTGTATGAAACAGTAGCATTTAGCAATATGTGATCTGTTGATTCATAATGAATGTTTTTTCACATACTAATCACATATGTACAAAAAATATGTGTATTTGAATATTTATTCTTCTATAACTAATTACACCTTATATCCACTTGACTGTAGAAGACACTTTTAGCTTTCTAATTTGAGACTGCAGCTGATCTATTTGATGTTACGAGAATCAGCATGAGTCGATGTATACAATGCTCTTTTTGTCGCTTTTTTCCCCTTCTTTTTGGATTGTAAAAAATTTAAGCCTAAGATTATTCAATTTCTTCTAACAGAGAGTAAAAGAACTGTTTTTGAAGACGACAGAGGAGATAGAATCAGTAGTCTACCGAGTAATGTTATAGATTGTATTCTCGAGTTCCTGCCTGTTCAAGATGCAGCAAGAACTAATATTTTGTCAAAAAAGTGGAGATATATTTGGGCCATGCTTCCAAATCTGAAGTTGGATAATCTCTTCTGCAATAAATTAGCATCAACATCTCAATATGTATTCGAACAAACAATAGACAAGATTCTCTTACAGCATATCGGAGACATTGTGAAGTTTGATCTTGATCTATCAGGAGTAGAGTTGACTCCGTGTCCAGATATTGATAGATGGATACTTTATGCCACTAGAAATGGTGTCAAGAAGCTAAAGCTTAAAATGACGAAAGATGGTACTTACTGTCACGCCCCGAGCCTACACCCTGGGCGGGATCGGCACTCGAAGACCATTGCTGGCCCCCAAGCGAACCCTTGGCCTGGCTTCTTAACTCAGCGGAAACCTAACTCAACAGAAAACTCCATGCAACGAAAGGTCATAAAACAACCCAACTGATAAAATCTGGCCAAAAAGGCAACTCGAGTCTCAAAATAGAATATTTACATATACATAGATAAGAGACTCAACACTAACTGATTGAGTGTCTATGAAGCCTCTATAATACTGAGATGGATGTTAGGACAGACCCCGCAACATCCTAATAAAACAAAACTAGGAAAAACGAAATAACAGAGTCCTCCGGAATGCAAGGAAGCTCACCACTGACTCTGGAGTGCTTAATTGGATCAACGGCGTACTGGATGCTGATCCTGGGTACCTGCCTCTGCATCATAATAAGATGCAGGCCAACTGGCATCAATACATGGAATGTACGAGTATGCGAGTTGGACAGCTAAACAACAACTTAAGCTTGAAAGGGATACAAAAGAGAACTTACCTTGGCTCTGTTCAACTTATGAATAATTGAATTCAATATAAAGCAATAAGACACATGCAATATATATAAAGCTTGTAAAACTATTTAAAACATGACGTCAAAATCATATTTATAATATCATGAAAATACCATGCTTCCTCTCAAAGTCTACTTGTGTAATGCATGAATGAAGTCACATACCCCCATCCATACTAAGCAGAACCCCTCAAGGAACCATGCAATTTCTACTGTGGGAGTTTCTCTAACCGATAGCCACTACTACATGCCTATGTGGTGATACAGTGTCTTGCCCACGCTGCCAGAACTGTCCTAAACTTTGTCGTTATATAGAACGCTTTAACTTAGTGGATCCACTAGCTTAACTTTACGTGATCATCTAAAAAGTATGACCCGTCAAATCTCATGTTTGGCTACATGGTTCTTATGGAGAGTTGAGTTAATATGAATTCGTGTCCCCAATTCGGTGCTCAAGACTACTCCCAAAAATACTTTAGCTCATAAGTGTTTTAAACACATCTTTCTTTAGTTTGAAATAATTGCTCAAACTACCCTCTTAAAAGAGGTAATTGCTCTTGAAAACTCTTTCTAAAAAGAACAATTCAAAACCATATTTTAATATGATCATTGATGACTCGGGAAGTCATACTGCATAAACATTGATGGTATATCTAGAGACCATACTGTTTAAACATTTATGACATATTCGATTGTCATACTAATCATGTTTTAGAAACTCTTTCGCAAAACTCATCTTTTCTTAAAAGAGATAGTACTCAAACTGCTCAAAACTCTTTTGGAAATCTCAGTTTCCTCTCATCTTAAATGTGAAAACGTTTATAAACTTCTTTGGGAATACTTAATTCCCTAATAACTTTTGAGAAATGAACTTGACTCTATACTCTTGGCTTAACTTGAAACTCCATACTCTTTACTTAACTTGAAACTTGAGCCTTAAAATGAAGTTAAAACGTTCAATAAAGACTCTTGAAAAACTTTAAAGACTTGCTTTGACTTACTTCTTAACTTCTAAGCTTGACTCTAACTTCACTTGACTTGGATCCTATCTTCCCTCGAATTGGATTATGGATTCAAGGGTAATAATCTCATGTTTATGGATGAGTTCGGGATGTCTAGATGTACCTTAGAGTGTTGAAAACAATTATAAAACATAGGTACATTACCAAGGAACATGCATGAAAAAGTGGGGAATGAATGGGAAGGATTGGCGTCCTTGGCGCTCTAAGAGGTGCGGGGCGCCAGCCTTCAAAGCTCAGAAGGCCTGGTGGGGGGCTCTGCATGGCGGCCACCCCAAGGGTGGAAGCTCAGAATCCCTTTTGGGGAGTGCTGGTTGGCGTGACGCCCCAGCCTTTTTCCCCGAAAACTCGACTTTTCTCCTTCCTTTTTCCAACTCTAAACCTTCTTAACTTCAAAGTTTCCAGCCCCAAGCACTTAGAATCATAAAACCCCTTAATATACAATAGATTCAACTCGAAATCACAACCGGAAACATACACCAAACCGACAAGAAACTTCAACAACACAACCACAACTTCAACAAACACAACCACAAACTTCAACAAACACAACCAATCTTTTTTTCTCGAAATTAAAACGATTTTGGTCTAGTGGGGGAATGAACCAACCCAACACTATGATCTCACATACCTTAATAGGGATCACCCCCGACGAAATCCACGACGATCTCTACGAACCTTACTTCTTCTTCTCCTTCTCCTCTTCTTCTCCTCTTCTCTCTCAAAGCCCTAACCCTCACTTTTTAAAAGGGAAAACTGATTTAAAATCAGTCTAAAACCTTAATATAACCAAAAGAAATGGTTAGGGAAAAGACCAAAATACCCTTACAAATTCGAACAAAACTGCCCTGCCAACAGCCCAACTTCCAAAGGGCATAACTCACTCGCACGAACTCGGAATCGCCCAAACTCGGCGGTGTTGGAAAGATCATTCCACAAAATTTGCAAAAATAACTGGAAATACACCTAACTCATCCTGAGCTAGGAGTTATGACTGTTCAAAGTTGACCAAAAACTCCTTTTTTTCCATACTGGGCTAAATTTCCAGATTTTTAATTCTTTCCAAAAAAATGACTATTTCCAATTCTAAGCTTCTTCATAGCTATTTCAAATTGCCGGATGTTACACTTACAAAGTGCCTTCTTATGTATTTAATTGTTCAACCCTGACAAAATTGAAACTCTTCAATTGCATTGTCAAATTACCAAATTCTTTTCTTGGATTTCAGAGTCTTACAACCCTCCATCTGGAAAGAATAACCTTTGAACCAGCTACAGAGTTTTGCGTTATCAATACGCCCCTTGTTTTCAAATTGATCTTGTTATACTGTAAGGGTACTCAATATCTCGACATTGTTGTCTCAACTAGGTTGGAGTACTTATCTCTTCGTGAGAGTCACGATAATCTCAACCTAAAGTGCTTTATGAACTGCAAAAGATTGAAAGGTTTATACCTTTGGGTAGATAGTCCAATAAGTGGTACGTTCTATTTTTACTTCATATGTTTAAACACGAGAAACTAAAACATGTTATTACCTTATACCATTAATTAGGTCTATAATGACAAGGATGAAACGGTTATGAAATATCTGGACAAACCAGCCTGCCTGCTTGGACCGATCACTCAACAAACTTGAAGATGTTGTTATGCATTCTTTTAGGGGTTCAAAATCAGAGTTGATGTTCATAAAGCTATTGTTTGCTCGTGCTCCATCTTTGAACATTAAGCTGAGTAAAGGGGCAAAGGAAGAAAGACATATCAAAAAATGTTATTATTACTATAAATGGTAAATGTTTTCTTAATATAGTATATTTATGTAAGTTTACTTGATTAATTTATTAAGCCTCTTAATTTTAACAATGTAAAATAGTTATTCGACATAAGAGCCTAATTATTTCGGAAATAATAGACTAATTATGTCACTAGATTGTAACTTGATTGATTTTTGACGAAAAATAAGAAGCATACTAAATATAAACAATAAAACGAGTTTTATAACTTTTGTTTTGTGATTAATTAATCAACAAAAGACAAAAACCCTACAACCTAAAGATTTCACCAAAACACTCTTCTCACCGCACGCTAATCTCTTCATTAACTGTTAATACGAATTCTGTTTAACAGATTCTAATTAAGATCTAATTATCCTTACAGCATGATTCCAGGTATACAATTCTCTCTTTTCCCTTTTTTTTTGTTTTTAAGTTTTTCTTTTTGGATTATAAAATTTTTAAAGTCTAATAAAAGCATTCAACTTTTTCTAATAGATTCTAAAAGAGTTGATGCTGATATTGAAGATAGATTCAGTGCTCTACCAAGAAACCTTGTAGATGATATTCTAAGGCTCTTACCCGTTCACGACGCAGCAAGAACTAGTATTTTGTCAAAAAATTGGAGATATATTTGGGCCGCGCTTCCCAATTTAATGCTTGATAAGACCTTTTGCAGTAAATTAGCTGTAAAATCTCAATCTGTATTGAAAGAAACAATAGATATGATTCTCTTACAACATATTGGAGATATTGTGAAGTTTGATCTTGATGTTTCAGGAGTACAATTGTGTTCATATGCAGATATCGATAGATGGATGCTTTATGTCACCAGATATGGTGTCAAGGAATTAACCCTTTTCATGTCAAAGAATATTAATAGTACTTATAAAGTGCCTTCTTATATATTCAATTGTCGAACCCTGACACAATTGAAACTCTTCAATTGCATCTTCAAATTACCAAATTCTTTTCTTGGGTTTCAAACTCTTACCATCCTTCAGTTGAAAGAAGTAACCTTCGCGCCTGCAATAGAGTTTTATGCTATCAAAACGCCACTTCTTGTCGAATTAATCTTGACACACTGTGAGGGCACTCAATATCTTAACATTGAGTTCTCATCAGGATTGAAGTACTTGTTTGTTCGTGAGAGTCACTATAATCTTGACCTAAATAGCAATTACTTTAGGAACATCAAAAAATTGACATACTTATACCTTGTGATTGATAATCCAATACGTGTTGATGAAAGATTAACTTTGGAAAAGCTTCTTTTTAGTTCGCCTACACTTGAGACACTTACTTTGGGTTTTTATGTACTTGAGGTAAGAAGCTAACATGTTGTTTTACTTAGATATCTACGTTATCCTTCTGTTTGTATAATTTTTCGTTAAAGCTTTTGAATGCAGGTACAGTCCCAAAGGGGCTTCATTATACACTCAACTGCTTGTGGCATCTACAGTTAGGTGTAAACTTCAACAAATTGGGTCAGACTTGTTACACTCTCGATTTGATTAAAAGTTTCCCCAATTTGAGTAAACTTGAGATTTGGGTACGAAATAGCAAATATATATGTATGATCTTGTTCGTTTTTGCCCTTGGCATACTTAAGTATGAGAACTAAAATGACGTTGTATTCTTTTAGGACAATGCTTTCGGTGACCCTGATGAAGCAGTTATGAAATATCTAGACGCACCATCATGTTTGGACCAAACACTCAACAAGCTTGAAGATGTTTCCATCCATATTTTTAGGCGATCCAAAGTTGTACTATCTTTCATAAAGTTATTGTTTGCTCATGCTCCATCTCTGTCAAGGATGAGCATTAAGCCAAAAAATGCTTCTAGTTCCAAAGAAGAATTGAATGTTGCCACAGAGCTGATGTGTTTCCCCAGAGTATCTCCTAAGGCAAAGCTATTCTATCATCCAACAGTTGGATTAAAGGCCGAATGATACTTTTATCTGTTCTCAATGAATTTTGTTAAAGAAGGGGATGCTTTGGCGAATTATGAAAACATCTGGGGTTCTGTTAATCAATATTTTATTTCAATAGTAGATGTTTCAAAATTTAAGTTTTTTTATCGACATGTCTGATAAGATTAGCACTGTTGCCTTTATTTGCTGATTTTTTTCTTATACATTTAACCGGGGAAGGAATGGCTTGGGCGAGGATCAAGAAAACGCATTGTTTTGAACATTTATTTGCTGATACTCTAAGCCTCTTACCCGTTCATGACGCAGCAAGAACTAGTATTTTGTCAATAAATTGGAAATATATTTGGACCACGCTTCCCAATTTATTGCTTGATAAGCACTTTTTCAATGAATTAACTACAAATTCTATACCATGCCCATGGAGCTTGCATTAGACTGTACAATTCAATCGGTATACTCTCTTTTTTTTTTCTTTAAAGTCGATATCTTGTTGTTTGGGAGTATTTTTTATTTTTTTTACAACAAGTCGAGCTTTATGCCTTTTGACACTTCCATCAGCATAGTACTTTGTTCTGAAAATCTATTTTAGCCCTTCTTCCCTTTAGGAAAATCAACCAACTCTCGTGTTTGATTTTTCTCGATGGCCTGAATCTCTTCAATCGTCGCTTTCTGCCACTCTGGTTGTTATGAACCAGCCTCAGCCCAATGCCAATACCTTTACGAATGTCACACAAATAGTTATTGGGCCGAGAAGAAGCAATAAAACTGGAAGGCCTTTGCAAAGGCTGGTTTGGGATCCAGGCCCATTTAACAACTAGCTAAAAGGATGACGGATGAGAAGAAGTGGTTTAGGCAAATTGTTGAAAAAGAATGTCTAGTCCTCTCATCCCCTTTCTATGAGTTTTACTTCTCATCCCCTTTCTTTTACTTGTGTTCTTCAATTCCCAGTTAGTTCTTAAATTCATTTGTAACTCCAATTACAAGTTAATGAAATAGATTTGTCGGTTGTTTGAATTTGAATTGAGTTGGTCTTGCTATTGAGTTTGTTACACTGGTTACTTTGCAGCTTCTTCATAACATGTCGGTTCAAGTATGTCTGTATGTTCTGCTTCTGATTGAACCGGAATGTGGATGACTGAATCTTCTTGTCGTTCCACTCCCAGGCTGCTTTTTCATTGAATACGAAATTCCTGTTGATAATCACTTTGCAACTATAGTACGATTATATAATCTGTATGCTTCGGATTGAGAACTATAACAATAAAATACTTCCTCTGTTTTTTCGTCAAGTTTAGAGCATAAATTAACCAAAGCATAAGCTATACAACCAAAGACTTTCAAGTGGGCTTACTCCTGGTTTCCGTCCCGTCCAAGTTTACTGTGTGATTCAAAAAGTGCTTTTGAAAATTCTCCAAAATTTACTGTAACCAGACATAAGCAGTTGAAAAAATCTGCGTCAATGTCTGATTTTAGTTTTGTTGGGATATAAGATACAGATGAAAATATATGATAGTTACTCATATACACGAAACCAATAAATAAATGCTCTCGTCTTGGGCGTTTTTGTTTACATAAATTAATTATAACTAAATTTTGATGGAAATATATATGAAATATTTAAAATTGTTCATGAAATATAATATATTATGTATCTATAATTATAAAAAAACAAAGTCGGTTCTATTTGTTTTTTTCTCTTTTTTATCTTTGTTGCTTATTTTTTTTAAAGATTAAAAAAGTTGACGTACCATAAACGTGAATAATTTCGAGCAAATTATATATCAAAAGACTCAAAACATCGAGAGACTTTCATATCTAAAACGTAGGATTGTTTAAAGGAGACTTTGAGTTGACGGGAATTGCATAGTCAATGTATACTTCACATATAAACTACATTCAGCTTTACAAATGAATCAATAATGTATAGCCAATGTATAGTTCATGTATATAGAGAAGTTATATACACTCAAAGGAGGACCACAAGCTCGGGGCTTGACGAAACAGAAAGTTTCAGCATGTTGAAAATGGGGTTAGCAGTGAAAGAAAGAGCCCAGCATTCATTTCTGAATGAATATTCATAGCTGAGTCTACTAAAAGAGGGACCCGCCCGTCATTATATTATGTGTGTTTGCTGTATATATTATTAATATAATAATTTATAGAAAGTCCTAACTTATAAGTTTAATTTAATCCAATTTGGAATAGGATTTAACTCTTAACGTGCAGCACTTATAAAGTCCTTAAAGAATTTCGGTTTTCCTTAATTAGAATTTTTTTCGAAAGAGTAATTTTTCACTTACAATTAATTTGGATTCCAGATTTTTTATGGAAAATTCCATCAAGTTTAATTTTTTACCCAAATAAATCATCACCTTAATCAAATAGGGTGAAAAAATAAAACCTTAATTAAATAGGATTAAAATATAAAACCTTAATTAAATAGGAAAAGGTTTATACGTGATGCTTATATAATGAGCATCAAAACGTTCTAAACTGAGAAAAATATTATTGACAAGAAAATTGTTTTCATGTTTCGTTTATTGTGAGTAGAGATTTTTAGAGAAAAAATTCAGCATAATATTCCTAATCCAATTTGTTCGTGAATTTCGTTGATCAAGGAGTTGATAGTAAAAATCGTATACACATATATATGTATACGATCTATCGAAATATTTTGAATTACAACTCTCGTCAGCAGGTTTGTCTTGGAACCTATATTTTATATGTATAAAATAATTTTTAAACACAAGTAGATTTGTCGAAAATTGTTTTTTGTATTTCGAGGCATGTTACACCCTAAAATCCTATATAAGTCACAACATTTATGGAAACTTTGTTATTGCTCTTCTACTGTCTTATTTCTGGTGTTGTCTCCAGATTCTTCCATCGGTACCAAAAATGATGGAAGCGCCATGCAGAAGAACTTGTGATATAATTAGCAACCTCCCTGACGATGTAACTGATATCATTCTAATGTGTTTGCCTCTACAAGATGCTATAAGGACGAGTATTTTGTCAAGGAAATGGCGGTATAAATGGGCAAAAGTTCCAAAACTAACGCTTGATCACACACTATGGGAATATACATCAACCCGTAAAGTTAGAGCTAGGCTTAGTAGTAGGATTCTGTATCATCTGTTTTCACTTCGCCAAGGACCAATTAATGAGTGTAGAATTTCCAATATTCCGGAACCAATACACTTCCACGAGATTGACAAATTGATATTTTTCGTGTCAAGGAATGAGCTTGAGCAACTCGTGCTTGAACTTCCAAAGGGAGAAAAGTACAAATTGCCTTCCTCAGTTTTCACATGTTCGAAGATGAGACATTTAACACTTCACTATTGTGTTGTCAATCCTCCACCTACCTTTCAAGCATTTAGTAAGCTTATTCGCTTGCAATTGCTTAATGTTGCTATTTCTGACAAATCTCTTGAGAATTTAATCTCTCGTTGCCCAATGCTTGAAGACATGGAGCTGGATATCGCAGACCCTTTGAACTATATTGAAATTAATGCTCCTAAACTAAGATCCTTGAACTTTGGTAGCAAATTAAATTCTATATGCTTCAAGAATACCCCTCTTCTTACAGATGTGTCAATAATTGTGGCGAATGATGTAAATCATGATTCGGTAAATAGAGGAACATGTAATCTTGTCGAGTTTTTTGGTTCCTTGCCTGCTTTGAAGAATCTTTGTTTGGGTCATTCTATTATCAAGGTGAGTTTTCGCTCTTGGAATTAATAACTTTCATGTTCGTTCAAATTAAATGTCTTTGTGCCCTGACTTCATATTGTTTGCCTTGGAAGACACTGATTACAGGAATAATAGATAGAATCCCGGTGAAGCTTCCCATGCCTCTTGTCAATCTTAGACAGATTTACCTATTCGATATTTGTCTTAGTGATCTAGATGAAATCCGATGTCTTCTGTGCTTGATAAAAAGCTCTCCATATTTGGAAGAAATAATTGTCATTATTAATCAGGTAATTAACAACTTCTTATCTCCTTTTCCTTTTCACTTAAATGTTCTAGTTTATGTTCGTTTTCTCATTTTGTAATCTTTCCTCAGGCAATTAATAAAGAAGGAGGAGATGATCTTCCTGCTCTTAAACTTTTGGAAGCTCAATATGATTCAGGCATAAAGTTGAATCGACTTACCAAAGTCAGATTGATAGATGTAAATGGAACAAAGGTAGAGATGGAATTTATCAAGCTTCTGTTGGCCACGTCTCCGATGTTGGAAAAAATGATGATATCTCCTTACTATATAGAGCCTGAATCTCCTCAAACATTAGTTGAGATACTGAAAGAGGTCAACAAATTTCAGAGGGCGTCATCTCAAGCAAGAGTCTTTTTTTGAAACTGGTAACTTGTAAAAGAAAAAATTGATTAGAAAATGAACAAAAGTCATTTTTAGAGGTGGAGAATTTTAATACAAGCTACACATTGACTATGTAACATATATTATGACAAAGATATGGTAAAACATTCCCAATTTGCCTTCTTTTGCTTCTTTTTTGTAAAATATATAGTTTACATGAGTATTAGGTAATTTATACTAAGCAGATATGATCTAGTTTATGTTAAGAAAAGAAAGAACAAATCATGCATAATAAGACATACAAAATTGAAAAATATTTTTCTTCATACTGAACACACCAAGAATTAGGTGTTCATGGTTCAGTTTAAATTGGTTTTTATCAAAAATATGATCAAACCAAATTAAATTGGTTTTTGTTTTGATACAAGAATCAAATTAAGCCAATTAAGTCAGTTTTCTAGGTTTTTTTTTTTATTGTTTTTAATAATATTGATTGACTTATTAAATAATGATGTGATTTCTTGTGGAAAAAAATGTTTGTGGAGTGATCTTATTTCAATAACTCGGAGAATGAAAAAGGACTTTACACCAAATAAAAGAATTCATAGATCAAAGTGGGAAAATCTATGTTGATCAAGAAAACTTTATTTATTTCCTTTCATCACTAAATATCATAACCAAATGGAGCCATCAAACTAGTATAATGAATCGATCTCAATATAAGCCTCTACTCACTAGATGTTGCACTTGAGTAATTGAGTTAGCAGTTTCTCGTAAAAAGGGATAAGGCATAAGTATTCCTCTAAACTATGACTGAAATTCCAGCGACACACCTAAACTTAACTAGGGTTCTATTATCCTCTCAAACATAGGGATGAAGGCTCACCCGTCAGTTAGGACTAAGACCTTTAGTAGCAATCCCTCAGTCCTAGAAATACATGACACTATAGGTTTTAATGGTCAGCCATCAGACCAGAGCTGACACCTTAGTCCTTTATGGACATCAACTTAGTGAATCTACGTTAGACAATGTTCGTGCAAGGTCTAGAGCGCCATCCCATGACTGGGGTGCATGTTGGACTCTGTTTAGCATAGACAAAGTATGTCGGTTAGTAGTATATCTCTCATAGTTCAGTCTCAGATATTGCATGACCTTGTTTTTCAGTTTACTTAGTACAATGTTGATTAGTTACATGCTTATTATTTAGTCATTGCATCAACTCATTTATTTTTAGTTCTATATATTAAGTTCAACATCTCAGATTATCATGTTCACCTTATGTTATTAGATTATTGTGTATATCTCACATACTAAGTACATTCAAAGTATTGACTGCATACTCTTTGTGTTATATTATTTTATAATATAGGTTTAGACGTTATCATCTCAACAATAGAGCTTGGCGAGTCCTAGTCTTTCAAGGACATGACTATTGTTATTTCTTTATTTCAGTGTTTTAGGAACAGACAATTAGAGTTAGCGGGGATTTGTCCCAACAACTCATCTTAGTAGAGGCTTTCAAATCGTTTCTGTTTTATTGTTTGTACAAACAAATTCTATTTTGACTATTAAGTTGTTTTGGATTTACTCAGTATTAGCTTCTACTCAAAATTGTAATACAAATTGTGGTGTCATGGGCAACTTTAGAGAGTGAATAACGTGTGAAAGTTTCCCTTGGAACCATCATGGGCAACTTTGACAAATTTTGATCAAAATTAATATCCTATACATACATGTTTATAACTTTCTTTGGAATCAAATATGGCAAATTTTGAAAAAGAATTCCTATATATATATGAAAAGATCTCCTAACAAGGCTACTACATTTTGTTCAAGTGATCAAGCAAAATTTGAAGAGGACCTATTGTAAGAGCGTTCAACATCGATCAAGGAAAGCATTGTCTAATACGTGCGTCGAAATTACGAGCTTCATATCACCGGATCAAGCTTGTAGGTGCAATTCGTGCTCTTAGAATTGACAGTCAATTTGTAGTAAATAATCCGAATAAAATTATTAAATGACAGAAATATCATGATATATTTATCCATAAGCTAGAAACACTTCAAACCAAAAATGAGTTGGCAAATGACCGAAAGTCAACTAATCAATCTCTTGCAAATTAGAGATAATTGTTAGAAAAACTCTGGTATGTTTTAATCTGGATAACTTTAACATATCGACATAGTCACTTCTTATGAAGTTTCAAATGTTACACGAAAGATAAACTACATAAAAAATATATTTGTTTCACAAATACTTCAAGATTTGTTTTTAGAGGTTTAAGAAGTCGAGCACCCCAACAAGCCTCGAAGTAGGGGCATTTGTATATGGTGAAGTTTTATTAATAAATACATATTAAATATTGAATCTTAAATTCATGATATGCTAACCAAGTTAAATTATTGGTAATAAAGTTGGATTAATAGTTAAATTAAATTAAATGACTTAAATAAAGTCCAACATACATTTGGGCCAGTCTGTAAGCTGATAAAACGAGCTCAATTCATGTTAGTCAAGCCCAAGGTCCTATAAAGTTATTTGGAGCCCAAAATATCTCGAAACCCTAGCTCATGCCTATATAAAGGGTCTTCATAAGACAAGAAAGACAAAGATTCTCTGCTCTTCAGTGGAGGCAAGTCTTCATCTCCAAGTGGTGAGCGGACTGTAACCTTGTTTGTCGCTAGAATGAATCATTTCAAATAATTCAAATGTATATCTAACATTTTCTCATAAAATGATCCATCTAAGATAACTCACATGTATATTTAACATTATTCCTAAAATGAATCATTTGAAATAATTAATTCAATGTTATATTTAACACTTCCTAAAGCAAATGAGCAGAAAGTCATGTTTCCCGTCTATAAATGTTGACAAATTTGCTTGTTGTTTCTTGTCTTTAGAAATCCATCATTTATACCATCAAAATTGGTATGTTTTACTTTACCTTCTTTCTCTATTTAATCAGTATGTAAACTTGTTTAAAAGTGATAATTTGTGTGTATTAGTGATAAAATATTGAGGCATTAGTTGTTTGCATTTAATAGAGGTCTGAATCTGAATGGTTCAGATATTAGACCATTAAGTGTGTTTGGTATTTTACTTAAAAATCTTTTAATGAATCCGAAAAGGTCTGAATGAATCAGATCTGTGACAGTCTATTCTCATTCAGACCTTTTTAAAGGCACTTTTTTTGAAAAAAAAAATTGTGCTCCATATTTTTTTCTTAAAAAAAATTCAATTCTCTCTTATACTCCAATTTTATTAATTATCCAAATTATTTTTCTTAAATTTTTAATTTTGTTATTACGGCTTTTTTATCAAGAATTGATAAAATTTATTATAAAAATTTTATTTGACTATAGTGCAAAACAACTTCATAAATATGTGCTTTTGTAATAAAATAATGACTACATTGTTCTCTAACAATTACTTTTATTATATAATATTTATACATAGTCCATGTAGTTCCATTTTATTTTTATCAAATTTAAAATATGAATTTATAATTTAAATATCTTAACGTTTAATTTAAATAGACGTTTTTTCTAATATTTTGTTAATGTAATATTTAACTACTATTTTATTTGAATTATAACATTTATTGTATTTACAGATTAATAAAAGTTATATATTCAGATGTTTAATAACAAACAGTCTTAATCATTCAGTGTTCACATTTAGTATCTGAATTCAGATTCAGACGTGTCAATCTTAATGAAAACAAATGAGGCCTTGGTTCTTGTTTGGTATTTTGAAGATTGATTTTGCCTTTTGAGGACTAAGGCATCACATTTGAGAAAGGATTTGACATATAGAATTGTATTTAGAAATTTTTAGTTATTCTAAATTTGTATATCATTATAAGTGTTAGTTTTCTTAAATGGTATTATTGCTCATGTTTTTACAACATGGTTTATTTCTTGTGTGTATTCAGATTCATATATCCATACCTAAAATGACGGAAGAAGTGTCAAGAAGAATTTCCGATCGAATCAGCAATCTGCCTATCAATGCAATTGATGATATTCTTACGCGTTTGCCTCTACGAGATGCTGTTAGGACCAGTATTTTGTCGAGAAAATGGAGGTATGCCTGGGCCAAAGTTCCAAAACTTACTCTTGATGAATCACTCTGGAAAGATCTATCAACCCGTGAAGTTAGAGTTAAGCTTGGTAGGATTCTCCTTCATCTATTTTCACTTAGGCAAGGACCAATTAAAGAGTGTAGAATCTCCATTCCGAAATCAAAATACTTCCCTGAGGTTGACAACTTGATCTTTTTCCTGTCAAGGAATGAGATCGAGTATCTCGTTCTTGAACTTCCTAAGGGGGAGAAGTACAAATTGCCCTCTTCTATTTTCACAAGTTCAAAAATGAGGCATTTGACACTTCAGTATTGTGTAATCAATCTTCCAACTACCTTTCAAGCATTTGGTAAACTTCTTCGCTTACAATTGTTTAATGTTTCTATTTCTGAAAAACATCTTGAGAAATTAATATCTCGTTGCCCATTGCTTGAGGACATGGAGCTAGATATCTCAAACCCTTTGTACTATATTCAAGTTAATGCTCCTAACCTAAAATTCTTGAACTTTGGAAGCAAAATAATTTCTATATGTTTCAAAACTACCCCACTTCTTGCTGATGTGTCAATTATGGCGGATAATGTGAATCATGGTCCCCTGGAGGATGGCGTAAATCATGGTCCTGTGGAATTAATTGTGGCGGATGATGTAAATCGTGATTTTGTGGAGAGAGGAACATGTAATCTTGTCGAGTTTTTTGGTTCCTTGCCTGCTATTAAGAATCTCCGATTGGATCATTTCATAATCAAGGTGAGTTTTCGCGTCTGAAACTAATATTGTTCATGTTCGTTGACATTAAATGTCTTTATGCCCTGACTTTATTGTTTCCCTTGGAAGACCCTGATTGCAGGAATAGATGAAATTCCAATGAAACTTCCCATGCCTCTTCTCAATCTAAAAAAGATTTACTTATTCGACATTTGTCTAAGTGGACTAGATGAAATCCGCTTTCTTCTTTGCTTGATTAAAAGCTCCCCATATTTGGAAGAAATCGTCATTATTAATCAGGTAATTAAATTTCTCCATTTCCTTTTTCTCTCGTTGGATGTTTTAGTTTATGTCCTCATTTTGCAATCTTTCCTCAGGCAATTAATAACGAACGAGGAGATGATCTTACTGCTTTTAAAGTTTTGGAAGCTAAGTATGATTCAGGCATAAAGTTGAATCGGCTTACCAAAGTCAGATTGATAGATATTAGGGGCACAAAGGCTGAGATGGAATTTATCAAGCTTCTATTGGCCACATCTCCGGTGTTGGAAAAGATGATGATCTCGCCATACTACATAGGGCCTGAATCTCCTCAAACATTAGTTGAGATACTGATGCAGGCCAACACATTTCAAAGGGCATCACCTCGAGCAGTAGTCAATTTTTAATTTCTAATTTTTAATGCAAGCTACTCGTTGATTTTCTTTGAAAAATGTGTTGTGTTGTGGGGTGGGAAAGACACCATCAATATGGAATGTCACTATAGGAACTTATTTTTCCCACCTCAACAAGTGAAATCATTTTCTTCATTTTATCATTTTAAAGGAACTTACTTTTCTTTGAAAAATATTTTTCAAATATATTTCAATATAAATTCAACACCATAACCCCAGTATGATAATGAAGAGAAATTCATAGGATTTGAAGAAACTTACGTAACACGAAAAATAACAACAATGTTTCCACGTGAAGGGATAGTCTTACATACCTTAGTCTCTTTCAAAACACAAATAAAGATCCTAACTTTGATAAAGAACATCCAAGAATTCTATATTTGAGTCTTTGAGAAGGATTGCTTCGAAGACCTTACGATCGTAGAGTAGAATAATCGTATCGAGAATTTGCGTAGTGATATTAAAAACACAAGGAAATTCTTAGAATTATATGGGAGGAACGTAGAGGTGATGTGAGGAGAGGAGAAGAGGCGTCCTAGGGCTCAAGTGAAAAGTTTTTTTTTTTAATTAAGTACCTCTTTCATAATATATCCAAATAATAAATAAGAGCATATCTAAAGCTATAAAGATAATTATTAAATAGTTAGCATAATATAAAACATTTCCTTATAGTGGTTATTAATACGATCAAGAGAAACTTTGTTATAATCAGTCTTGTACATTTACTATGAATACATAGAGTTAAAAATAGTAAAATAATTTATTTTTGAAAGATTCCATCGAAATTGTTCATGTGAAAATTTTTACTCACTCTATAGATTAATTAATCTAATCCCAAATCATGTTTTTATTAATCTTTATCCATGTTATTTCATTTGGATATAGGCATTGCATGTCCAAATTCACTAGCCCGACTTATATAGTTTCGAGTCCTCATCTTTCAAGGACATGACTATTGTTATTTCTTTATTTTAGTCTTCTAGGAATAGACAATTAGAGTAAGCGGGGGACTTGTCCCACCAACTCATCTTAGTAGAAGTTTTGAGACAATAGTTTCTGCTTTTTGGTTTGTACAAACAAATTCTATTTTGACTATTAAGTTGTTTTGAATTTAATTACTTAGTATTAGCTTCTACTCAAAAATCTTTCAGTTGTAATACAAATTTTAGTGTCATGCCAGATCATTGGTTAGCTTGAGGACACTTGTGCAAGCATCGTATTACGACTAATGGGTAATATCGGGTCGAGAAAATGTTTGAGCGGGAGATATAAAAATTTTGAGCTCACTCATAAAAAGTGCTTTAAGACCCATTAGTATAATCGGTTAACCCTTATAATAATTTCTTTATAAACACATATATGGTGTGCAATTATAGAAGAAAACAGATAGAGAAAATACAACAAATATAGAGAATGTAGCAATCATACACTTTATTCTCTACTCAATCAATTTAGGAAAAAATGTTGATCTCGCCGTATTACATAGTGCATGAATCTCCTCAAACCTTATTGAGATACTAATACTAGGCCACAACACATTTCAGAGGGCATCACCTGGAGCAATAGTCAATTTTATGAAAAAACTATAGTTGAAATCAAATTTTGGTAAGTTCTCATATGAACAAAATTATGATAAGGCTAGGCTTGCATAATGAGGATTTGAATTTTGAAAAAGAATTCCTATATATCTATGAAAAAATCTCCTAATAAGGCTAGGCTTGCGTAATGAGGATTTGAATTTATTATATTTTGTTCAAGTGATCAAGCAAAATTTGAGGAGGACCTATTGTAAGAGCGTTCAACATCAAGGAAAGCATTGTCTAATACTTGTGCCGAAATTACGAGCTTCATATCACCGGATCAAACTTGTAGGTACAATTCGTGCTCTTAGAATTGATAGTCAATTTGTAGTAGATAATCCGAATTAAAATTATTAAATGACAGAAATATCATGCTATAATTATCCATAATCTAGAAACACTTCAAATAAAAAATGAGTTGGCAAATGACCGAAAGTCAACTAATCAATCTCTTGCAAATTAGAGATAGTTGCAATTAGAAAAACTCTGGTATGTTTTAATTTGGATAACTTTAACATATCGACATAGTCGCTTCTTATGAAGTTTCAAATGTTACACGAAAGATAAACTACATAAAAAATATATTTGTTTCACAAATACTTTAAGCCTTGTTTTTAGAGGTTCAACTAGTCAAGTATCCCAACAGGCCTCAAAGTAGGGGGCATTTGTATATAGTGAAGTTTCATGGATAAATACATATTAAATTTTATATTAAATCTTAAATTCTTGATATGCTAACCAAGTTAAATTATTGGTAATAAAATTGGATTAATAATTAAATTAAATTAAATAACTTAAATAAAGTCCAACTTATATTTGGGCCGGCCTGTCAAGCTGATAAAACGAGCTCAATTCATGTTATTCAAGCCCAGGGTCCTCTAAAGTTATTTGGAGCCCAAAATATCCCGAAACCCTAGCTCACGCCTATATAAAGAACTCTTCATAAGACAAGAAGGACACACAGAAAGACAAAGATTCTCTGCTCTACAGTGTAGGCAAGTCTTCATCTCCAAGTGGTGAGCGGACTGTAACCTTGTTTGTCGCTAGAATGAGTCATTTCAAATAATTCAAATGTATATCTAACATTTTCTCATAAAATGATCCATCTGAAATAACTCACATGTATATTTAACATTTTTCCTAAAATGAATCATTTGAAATAATTCAATGTTTTATTTAACACTTCCTAAATCAAAATTGGTATGTTTTACGTTACTTTCTCTTACTATCTAATCAGTATGTAAACTTGTTTAAAAGTGATGTTTTGTATGTACAAGTGATAGAATATTCAGGCCTTAGTTGTTTGCATGCATTTAATGGAAGTCTGAATTTGGCAGACATTAGGCCATTAATGTGTTTGGTATTTTACTAAAAAATCTTTCAATTGGTCTCAAAGGGTCTGAATGAATCAGATCTGTGACAGAGTCTTATTCTCATACAGACCTTTATAAAGGCACTGCTTTTTGAAAAAAATTATGCTCCATATTTTTTTCTTCAAAAAAAAAAAATCAATCCTCTCTTATGCTCCAATTTTATTAATTATCCAAATTAGTTTCCTTAAATTTTTAATTTTTGTTATTACGGTTTATTTATCAAGAATTGATAAAATTTATTGTAAATTTTTTATTTGACTAAAGTGCAAAAACAACTTCATAAATATGTGTTTTTGTAATAAAAAAACTGACATTGTTTTCTAGCAATTACTTTTATTATTATAATTTTTATATATAGTCCATGTAGTTCCATTTTATTTTTATCAAATTTAAACTATTAATTTATAATTTAAATATCTTAACGTTTATCAAAGACTGGTGTTTTTTCTAATTTTGTTAATGTAATATTTAACTACTATTTTATTTGAATTGTAATATTTATTGTATTTACAGATTAATAAGAAATATATATTCAAATGTCTAATAACAAACCGTCTAATTATTCAGTGTTCAGATTTAGTATATGAATTCAGATTCAGATGTTTTAATCTTAATGAAAACAAATGAGGCTCTAGTTCTTGATTGGTACTTTGAAGATTGATTGTGCCTTTTGAGGACTAAGGCATCACATTTGAGAAAGGATTTGACATATAGAATTTTTTGTGATAGAATTGTATTTAGAAATTTTTAGTTATTCTATATTTGTATATCATTATAAGTGTTAGTTTTCTTAAATGGTATTATTGCTCATGTTTTTACAACATGGTTTATTTCTTGTGTGTATCCAGATTCATATATCCATACCTAAAATGACGGAAGAAGTGTCAAGAAGAACTTGCGATCAAATCAGCAATCTGCCTATCAATGCAATTGATGCTATTCTTACTCGTTTGCCTCTGCGAGATGCTGTTAGGACCAGTATTTTGTCGAGAAAATGGAGGTATGACTGGGCCAAAGTTCCAAAACTTACTCTTGATGAATCACTCTGGAAAGATCTATCAACCCGTGAAGTTAGAGTTAAGCTTGGTAGGATTCTCCTTCATCTATTTTCACTTAGGCAAGGACCAATTAAAGAGTGTAGAATCTCCATTCCGAAATCAAAATACTTCCCTGAGGTTGACAACTTGATCTTTTTCCTGTCAAGGAATGAGATCGAGTATCTCGTTCTTGAACTTCCTAAGGGGGAGAAGTACAAATTGCCCTCTTCTATTTTCACAAGTTCAAAAATGAGGCATTTGACACTTCAGTATTGTGTAATCAATCTTCCAACTACCTTTCAAGCATTTGGTAAACTTCTTCGCTTACAATTGTTTAATGTTTCTATTTCTGAAAAACATCTTGAAAAATTAATATCTCGTTGCCCACTGCTTGAGAACATGGAGCTAGATATCTCAAACCCTTTGAACCATATTCAAGTTAATGCTCCTAACCTAAAATTCTTGAACTTTGGAAGCAAAATAATTTCTATATGTTTCCAGTGGCGGCTCTACAGCTTTGAAAAAAAGGCAACTGCCTTAGGCCCCAAAATTTGAGGGGCCTCATTTTTTAAAAATACAATAGGTTATACATATTTTTTAAAAAAAATATTGCGTATAATCTGTAGAAAATATAATTTTTTCATAAAAGAGTAAGGAAGTAATAGAAGTTTGATAAATTATGAGTACTATGTCTCAAGAAAGATTAAATAATTGGCTATAATACACTTCATAAAAAATATATATTCAAATTTAAGGCCTCCATTCAGATTTTGCTTTAGGCCACCGATTTATTAGAGCCGCCCCTGTATGTTTCAAGAATACCCCACTTCTTGCTGATGTGTCAATTATGGCGGATAACGCGAATCATGGTCCTGTGGAATTAATTGTGGCGGATGATGTAAATCATGATTTTGTGGACAGAGGAACATGTAATCTTGTCGAGTTTTTTGGTTCCTTGCCTGCTATTAAGAATCTCCGATTGGAGCATTTCATAATCAAGGTGAGTTTTCGCGTCTGAAACTAATATTGTTCATGTTCGTTGACATTCAATGTCTTTATGCCCTGACTTCATTGTTTCCCTTGGAAGACCCTGATTGCAGGAATAGATGAAATTCCAATGAAACTTCCCATGCCTCTTCTCAATCTAAAAAAGATTTACTTATTCGACATTTGTCTAAGTGAACTAGATGATATCCGCTTTCTTCTTTGCTTGATTAAAAGCTCCCCATATTTGGAAGAAATCGTCATTATTAATCAGGTAATTAAATTTCTCCATTTCCTTTTTCTCTCGTTGGATGTTTTAGTTTATGTCCTCATTTTGCAATCTTTCCTCAGGCAATTAATAACGAACGAGGAGATGATCTTACTGCTTTTAAAGTTTTGGAAGCTAAGTATGATTCAGGCATAAAGTTGAATCGGCTTACCAAAGTCAGATTGATAGATATTAGGGGCACAAAGGCTGAGATGGAATTTATCAAGCTTCTATTGGCCACATCTCCGGTGTTGGAAAAGATGATGATCTCGCCATACTACATAGGGCCTGAATCTCCTCAAACATTAGTTGAGATACTGATGCAGGCCAACACATTTCAAAGGGCTTCACCTCGAGCAGTAGTCAATTTTTAATTTTTAATGCAAGCTACACATTGATTATGTAATATGTGCATTTACCCTAATGAGTTTTTACAACACCCCTTATGGGTGGATCTGTATTTCCAACAAAAAACAAAACAATAAACAATGGTTGTAGGGAAGGGAAATATAGTGGTCAGGTGTGTTTGGTATGAAATAAAACATTTTCCAGCAAATTAAGTGGGTTTTTTTAATTTATTTTCTGTTCAATAGGTAAGTAAAGTATATTATTTTAAAAAAATATTTTGTATATAATTTAGATAAATACTATGAAAAGTGTGGGTAAGGATGCATGTATGGGGTGGTGGGATAAGATGGGTTGTGTTGGAAGGTGGAAAATACACCATCAATATAAAATGTCACATGTGGAACTAATTTTCCTCACCTCAACAAGTGAAGTCATTTTTCTCATTTTATCATTTTAAAGGAACTTGGTTTTCTTTGAAAAATATTTTGACCAACTGAATATGGAAAAATTAAAAATGTTTTCCTCTGTTCTGAATTATTTTTCATCTATAAAGTTACTGAGTTTTTCTTTCTAGAAGTTGTTGCTTGCTCATCTTTTAAAAGTTTGCCAGAGGTTGCACTTGAACAATTGAGTTAATTGTTCCTTGTCAATGATAACAAGAACAAACAAATATATATATATATATATATGTGTGTGTGGGTAAAATTATAATTGTAAATAGTATTTGTATGGTCAATTTGATTACGTTTTTACAAAATAAATTTTTACCTAAACTAAGATTCTTGAACTTTGGAAGCAAAATAATTTCTATATATTTCAATATAAATTCTACATCATAACCCCGGTATGATAACGAAGAGAAATTCATATGATTTGAAGAAACTTACGTAACACAAAAGATAACAACAATGTAATTTCCACGTGAAGAGATAGTCTTACCTACCTTAGTCTCTTTCAAAACACAAATAAAAATCCTAAAAAAAAAAAAAAGCATCCAACAGTTCTACGTTTGAGTCTTTGAGAAGGATTGCTTCGAACACCTTATAATCGTAGAGTAGAATCGTATTAAGAATTTCCATACAGGTAGTAGAACTACTAGGAAATTTTTAGAATTATGTGGGAGGAACGTACCTTGGTGAGGAGAGGAGGAGAATCGTCCTAGGGCTCAAGTGAAAAGTTTTTTTTTTTAAAAAATGCCTCTTTCATAATATATATAACCAAATAATAAATAAGAGCATATCTAAATCTATAAAGATAATAGTTAGCATAATATAAGACATTTCCCTATAGTAGTTATTAATACGATCGAGAAAAACTTTGTTATAATCAATTTTGTACATTTACTATGAATACATCGAGTTAAAAATAGTAAAATAAAAAAAATAAAAATTTTCATTGAAATTGTTGATGTGAAATTTTTTTACTCGCTATATATATTAATTAATCTAATCCCAAATCAAGTTTTTATTCATCTTTATCCATGTTATTTCATTTGGATATAGGCATTGCATCACCTATCCATACTTACTTTCTCGACTAATCTCGTTCCATAAATGGGGGTGAATATGGATTAAAAAAAATTGTCTGATGTTTACATCAGTTCATAGTTCATACCACGCTATCAAGATTTAAGCAATAAATTAAAGTGAAAAGTATGTATTAATTAACTACGATTTGATGATAACGATACATATGAAGACACGTGTCATATATTTCTAGCGAACAAAACAAAAAATACTTAATAATTTAGAAAAGGAAAAAAAAAAGAGGTCAGTTTTGAAAATTATTTTCCAGGTCCTTGTAAGTTTCATAAACTACATTTAAGTGCAATATACTTTGCCGTCACATTTCAGATTTCATAAGTTGTCACTTGTCACCCATTTGCAGACACCCCCGCATGTATTTGCCTATCATTTTCATTTCTCCGATCACAATTTATTTTGCCGGAAATTCAAAATCCTTCAAATTCAATCTCAGGTTTCGCCTTATTGTAAATGCAACTGTTAATTTGTTTTATACTCTGTTACTGTATCATCTTTTGTTAAAGATTATATTTTTATCATCTGTATGTGAATTAGCTATATTTGAGACTGGTTTTATCTAAAATGTTGATGGGTTAAAGTTAATTATCTGTTGATTTATTTATAGCGCATATGGTGTTGATGTTAAGAGGATTAATCGGAAAAATTGTAAAATTTAGGGATTCTGGGTTTTGCAAACAATGTTTCCCTGTGTGGTTGATTCTAAGAACTTGTTAATTGCTTACTACTCTCTTAACGTATGAATTTTTTTTTTATAAAGATTACATTTTTATCATTTGAGCGGCAATTAAATTTGCTATATTTGCAATGGGTTTTGTTTAAAATGCTGATTGGGGTTAAAGTTATACGTCGATTTATAGGCCAAGTGGGCGTAGAGGTTAAAAGGGTTGATCGGGAAAATTATGGAATTTTAGGGATTCTGGGCTTTGCAAACACTGTTTCTCGGTGTGGTTAATCCCAATTTCTACATTTTCTTGGAAACCCAATTAATTTTTTATTCTGTTGGAAACAGATGAAATGCATAGAGTTTTTTATGTTTTTTTTCCTTTGATTTACCTCTAGGTAATGGGTTTGAGGCGCAGAAACAGTCTCTTTGTTTAAATGCATATGTCTACCCTTCCCCCAACCCTGCTTTGATCAGATTAGCACTTCGTGCACGGAGAAGCCCTTTTGCTGTGGGCGGGGTTGTGGAAATATTATGAGTATTTATATGCATTAGAAGGAAGAGTTGTTGTGTATCTTCCTATTTTTTTGTCTTTTCTGTTAGTAGTTCATATAGCTTGTGTGGGAGATTAATATCTCTTCTCCTTGTAATAGAGTTAGTTACGTATTTATGGAGCAATCAACTTCTCATTCTTATCTCTAATGACTTCTCTCTTACTAACATCACCACTTTGCATGTCTATGAATTCGACTATGATCTAGTCACTTATACTGAATTTAACTATGATGTAAGTCATTTATAAGGTCTTAAGGTCCGATAATGGGATAGAGTTTTAACTCAAGATGTTCTAAATCATTGATGTCATATAGAATTATACATCAAAGTAGTTGACCTCATACCCCTCAACAAAAAGGAGCAGTTGAGAGGAGACATAACTATACTTGAAGTAGCTGGAGCATTGTAATATCAAGGTTCTCTGCCAAAAAGATCAGGGAGACTGAGAGCAACAGCGTATCTGTTGAATAGGTGGCCAACAACAGTCCTATAGGGTAGAACACCTTATGAATTAATGTTTAGGAAGTTACCACAACTGAGACATTTAAGGGTGTTTGGATGCTTGTGCTTTGCCAGCTACTTATTTGGAGGAGTGAACTAGGAGGACAAGTTCCTTTATTGGATATTCTTAAACTCAAAATGGATACAAGCTATATGATTTGGAGACAAGGGGTTCCTGAAAAGTAAAGTTGTTCATCACTCTTACTCAGCCCACTGCACTAAATCCGACCTGAGACAGTTTCGAGTCACACTTTGCAGCCATATGCAGGTACAAGTTCACAATTAGCTATACCTAAATAGGATATCATTGCTGAAATTGACATTGGAATGCCTTTTCCACTGTCTCGAGAAGAAGTGCAAATAGGACCAGATATTGCACAAGCTGTCTTGGAAACAGCCTCTCTACCTCCACGAGGTAGTGGCAAGGTCTGCGTACTATTTACCCTCCCCAGACCCCACCTAGTGGGATTTCACTGGGTTGTTGTTGTTGTTGTATTGCACAAGCTGGTGATTTACCTCCTGACCAAACTGGTGAAGTTGTTCCAAAACTCAGAGAATCATCTAGGAGACTCAGGCCGTCTGTATGGCCATAGGAGTATGTCACCACCACCAAGCATAGAAAAAGTTGTCCCTGTACAATGTCCAATTACAAAATAAAATAAGACCAATGTTGATGTGGACAGATTCTAGGCTGGTTGGTGGCTAATGGGTACAATCAACAAGAAGAATTGAACTATGATGAGACATTTTCTCAAGTGGCCAAGATGGTCTGTGGCAGGACTGTTATCAGTTTAGTAGCCTCAAGAAATTGGCCTTTGGCTAAGATGGATGTGAATAATGCTTTTCACGAGAGAGATGTTTATAAATTAGGTTTATATGGATCTGCCTCAAGGGCTCCATAGCCTGGGGAATATAAAGTGTGCAGTTTGTTTAACTCTCTTTATTCATTAGGGGGATAGGTTAGGAAGTTGTGATGTTATGTTATGTTTATTCTCTGTCCCATTTCTTGTTTTTTTTTGTGCAGACGAAAAGATCTCATTAGTTTTGTCTAATTTGAAGTTCTTTCTTTTGATTAGAAAAAAGAAGTGTAACTTTTGAGGTGATTTCAGAATTGAACCCGTGACAAAAATTCTAAGTTTTCTTTTCTGAATGCTGAGAGGTTGAATTTGATCTTTGTGCAGATATTATCCAACTGAAGTTGATGAATGGACACTGATTTGGATAGAGATTTATTAAGTGATTTGCCTCAAAGTATCATAGAAAGCATCCTCGTAAAAGTTCCATTAGTCGATGCTGTAAGGACAAGCATATTGTCAAGAAAATGGAGATACAAGTGGGCAGCCATTACAGAACTTGTTTTTAATGACACATGTCTGACTTCTGGCCATGACAAATCAATTATCAGTTGCAATCTTGTAAATTTCATTACCCGTTGCCTGTTTCTTCATGACGGGCCGATTCACAAATTTGAATTGAACACTTCCTACTCCCTAGCTTCTCCAGATTTAGATCAGTGGCTACTTTTCCTTTCTCGTAAAGATATCAAAGAGTTGATTATTGATATAGGAGAAGATGACTGGTTTAGAGCACCTTCATGTGTGTTCTTTTGTCCTAAGTTGACTCATTTGGTGCTTGTTCGATGTGAATTAAACCCACCTCCAAATTTCAAAGGCTTCTTGTGTTTGAAGCACCTTAGTCTCCAACAAGTTATCATTCCTCCACATGATATTGAAGTTCTGATCTCTAGTTGCCCTCTTCTCGAGAGCTTGACATTGTCATATTTTGACAGTTTGGAGCTTACTATTCGAGCTCCAAATCTCAAGTATCTGAATTTGGAAGGTGAATTTAAGGATATACGCCTTGAGAATACTCCACATCTGATCGGTATTTCAGTTGCCATGTATATGACTGATGATATAGCTGAGCACTTTGAACAATGCTCAGGTTGCAATTTCGACAAGTTTCTTGGTGGTGTTCCTTGCCTTGAGAGGCTTATTGGTCATATATACTTCACTAAAGTAAGGTCTCTTTCTAATTTCCAATAGTGGGTGTTAAATACTTTTCACGCATATCTTTTTTCCGTATCTATAGATTGAATATTTGAAGTTTTAACCTTCCTTCTACCCTCCCTTTCTTTGTCTCTCCATCTTTGTGCAGTATTTGAGTATAGGAAATGAGCAAGGAAACTTTCCCGTTACATATCAAAATCTGAAGTTCATTGAACTGTACCAAGTTAGTTTTGAAGACATGAAAGAGTTACTTGTTGTGCTTCGCTTGATTGTGAGTTCTCCTAATCTAGAGGAGCTTCAAATATCTGTAAGTATACGTCAAAATGCTTGATTTCTTATTCTAAACAATATAGATTTTCATAAAATGCTCTTGTTTATCGCACCTTATCTTTGTCAGAGTTCCTCGATTACAACCACCACCGATATTTATGATCTAGAATTTTGGGAGAGAGACTGGCCTGCTGACTGCACTTTCGGTAAACTGAAGATTGTGCATATGACTGATTTCTCCGGTCTGCCACATGAAATCGCGTTTATCAAATTCTTACTTGGACATTCACCTGTTCTCGAACAAATGATTGTTGCTCCTACTATATATGTCACAGATAAAGTGGTGAAAATGTTGATCGACCTGTTAACATTTCGACGGGCTTCTCCTCAAGCTACAGTTAAATTTATTCAAGAGCCATTGTAGGATTTAGTCATGTATAACTTTGCTCTTTTGATTTTTTAAACATGTTATACAAGTTTGGTCAGAAAAGATTTGTGTATTTGATATTTATAGGAAACAAATCAAAGGAGGGAAGGGCTGGTATTTTGACATTCCTGGTGATGAAAGAATCTTGATTATTATATATAGATTGTTATATGGTATATCATTTTGTACAGGTTCAACATAATCCAACATTACGAGCTATTTCGATGAATAGCTCGTAATGTTGCATCTCTTCTGAGGTTGGGACCTTCTATCATAATTTTTGCTCGTTATATACCTTGATCCACTATTGTATGGATACCTTTTGTTGTTGTGGTTTGAGAAGCAAAGGTGGAAGTTACTTTATTATATCGATTTGGCTTATTAGTTATCAGCTTGTAGATATGTTAAATCACTATAGAATCATTAAGATATCAGTGTTTTAGTTATTGATTGTTATTGGTTTAATCGAAACAAGGTGATAAATCATAAAAATCATGCACATGAGTTGACAAATTTCATCTTATTCCAAAGAAAAAAACATTGACACTTGGTAAAATAATAGAGTTAGAGATAGTCAGAAATAAAGGTATGAAACTAAACCTAAGTTTAGAACTTTATCTGTTAAAACAATAACCTATTATGGTTTATAAACCAATAACTTTTTTTCGTTTCGGTTTTGAAGAACTCTACGCTAAACTGATGTATTTGCAAGGAAACTGTGTTCTATTTCTAATTATATATACATAAGCAAATTATAACATCCCATAAACATTTCCACCCAAACAACCAAGAACCAAAAAAGGAAAAAACAACTCTCAGCCTTACAAAGTTATTATATTATCCTTTACAATCAGAATGTATGATATTCTATTTGCAGCTTCTGTATAAACCTATAAACAAAGCTCAATATGACACATGTTTTTTTTATGTATGTGATGTCTGAGCCAGCTTTCACGCACCTCGACTAATTCCACGAGAGACCTGTCACCTCCCACCAGCAAAAGTGACATTGTGTCTTAATTCAATTATCATCTTGGACCAGATAGTTCCATTGCTTGTACAAGTAATGAAGAATCATCAGTAAGATCAGAGTATCTTTCTGAAGAGGAAAATTCATTGGCTCTGCTGCATCTTGTTGGTTCTGCTCTTTGAGATGCTTCCCATTTCTCTGCTAGTCCATCTCCTTCAAGCATTCTTACAACTTCAGACATTTTTGGTCTATGACTTGGATGATACTGAGTGCATAGTAATGCTACTTGAACCATTTCCTCTAACTCTATCGTATCGTACTCGTTTTTCATGTCTTTGTCCACCAACATGTCTAGCTTTTTCTCCTGTTGAATCTTTCTTACCTGCAAGTGAAAAAATAACAAGGACGGATCCAGGATTTAAAGATGGTTCGTTCGTTGCATCTCTTAATACCTATAGAGTCCATATTTTAGATAGTGTGAATGCACGTGCGCCTACACACCTTACAAGTATACAGCACAACAACATATTTAGTGTAATCACACTAATGAGGTCTGGTGAGGGTAGAGTGAACGCAGACCTTAACTCTACCTTGGGATGTAGAGAGGTTACGTTGTTTCTGATAGACCCTTGGCTCAAGAAGTCATGTCAAAGCATGCTGAAAAAGAGAAATGTAACTACAATTCGAGGGATTTGTCGTACTTACCCAATCAAGCATAGCGCCTTTCTGGTTTGCTGCTTTACCAAATTCCAGAGCTCTTTGTCCAGTGATTAATTCTAGCAAGAGAATACCAAAACCAAAGACGTCCGTCTTATCAGAGGACTGTCCTGTGGAGAGATATTCCGGAGCTATATGTCCTACAGTTCCTCTAACCGCGGTTGTGACATGTGAATCGTGATGATCCAAAAGCTTTGCCAACCCGAAATCTCCAACAACAGCTTCACAGTAATCATCAAGCAATATATTTGCAGCTTTCACATCCCTATGAATGATCTTTGGATCACATTGTTCGTGTAGATATAATAAACCCCTTGCAGCTCCCAAAGCTATTCCTTTTCTTGTACCCCAATCCAAGGTTGGTTTGGCTGCAAGAAATGATACGTTATGAGCTGAGCAAATAAGAAGGACAATGTAATTATAGGCCAAAGGAGACAGTTTTTAGATATGTTTACCTTTGAGACGCGAAGCTACACTTCCATTAGACATGTAAGGGTACACCAGCAACCTTTCAGTTGGTGTCATACAAAATCCATACAACCTGAGGAGATTCCGATGCACTGCCAGACTGATCAACGCGACTTCAGTCTGAAATTGTTGATTGCCTCCAACTGCATTTCCATCTTTGAGCCTTTTCACAGCTACAATAATCCCGTCACTAAGACGTCCTTTATAAACATTACCAAAACCACCTTTCCCTAGTATGTTCTTGCTGCTGAAATTGTTTGTGGCAGACTGAAGTTCCTTGAATTGAAACCTCCTTAAGTTGCCTAAGCACACTTCTTCAATATGATGTTCTGCAATTTATGACAGTAACGTTTATAAGAGAGGATCGATGAGCTAGACCGTAACTTCATATTGTGTCAATCAAACAATACTCACCATTACTGTCAAAGAAAATTTGCTTATTGTGCTTTTGTCTCCACCACAGAAAGAATCCAAACCCAACAATTAGTAGGAAGATGCATCCTAGACTTGTTCCAAAGGCTAACGCAACCTTGTGAGTCTTCGGTTTTCCAGAAGGCTGAACATCTGAGATAACACAGGATAATTTTAGCTGGGAATGAACTATAAATATTGAATCTATCAGCAGAGAAAATCAGTGAAGCATATTTACTTCACAAATCTGTATGACTAGTAAAAACACCATAATCATTATATCGACCGACAACAACAACAACAACATACCCAATGTAATCCCATATATGGGGTCTGGAGAGGGTGGTGTGTATGTAGCCTTACCTCTACCTTTGTGAAGGTAGAGAGGCGCTTATTTATCATTTGGTTGTGCACCCAAGGGTGTGACCTACTTGTCAATAAAGTGGTTGAGAGTCATGAGGTCTTAGGTGATTCACCCCTCCGTCCGAGCATTGATGGACAGAGTTACCTGGTACCTGTTGTTGGTGGGAGGTGGTAGGTATCTCGTGGAATTAGTTAAGGTGTACGAAATTTGGCTCGGACACCACGGTCATAAATAAATAAAAAAACTATCATTTGGCTGTTAAAATAAGGCTAGTTCTTACTCTGTGGATTGTTTGAAGAGAAGGAGAGGGGCATTGGTGTTGTTCCATTGCACTCTGATTCTTTTCCAGTTGCACATATCATTGGATTTCCCAATATACTGTGTCAATAAGGTTAAAAAAAAGACAAATAAATACAAAAAATTGGTTTCATTTACTGATATTAAGGAAAAAGTGATACACAAAGAATTCTTCAAGAACCTTACTTGAATGTTTTGGCTAGAAGCCTTGGTACAGGACCACTGAGATTGTTGAAAGACAAGTCCCTAAACATGCAAAACAGTACAACTCCTTAAGTGGAAAATACAGTCAAACCTCTCTATAACTGCGTACGTCATTTGTCTAGATATTTTTTAGGTGCTATAGCGAAATGTTGTTATAAAGAACATATAACATAACACATCATGAAAATGGTATTAGAAAATTACATAAGTGAGAGCTGAGTCATATTGGCCAAGTCCAAAGGAACAGCTCCAGTTAGACTGTTGTTGTTTAATTTCCTAGAATCATCAAAAATCAAGAACAAACATCATTAGTTTTTAACCCCAAAAAAACTTGTTTGTATAAGATCTCAGAATTCTCTTTGCTTACAAGTATTGAAGGCTTTTCAGCTGAGCTAAAGACGACGGGATTTCGCCGGTTAACTTGTTATCAGAAAGATCAATTGTCTTGAGTTTTTTAAGCATTCCAAGCTCCATAGGAATTGATCCTGATATATTATTGCTCTGTAGAAGTCTGTAAAAAACAGGACACTCATATTAACATCTAAGAATAAGAATCAAAACTCAAATGTCTTGATATCTTATTCAGACTTAATACATAAATATGTCATTTAACTTGGTGTCACCTGACATCTATCCTCCAACTTTGGGGGTGCACAAGTAGGCACACTCACATCCTACGTAGCATAATACACGTAGGATGAGAATTTTCACATAGGACGTGTATGCCTACTTCTGCACATCCATATTGGAAGCATAGATGATAGATGACACCAAGTTAAAGGACACGTTTATGTATTACGTTTTTTATTTACTTTGGTTAAGTAAGTACTCACATAAGTTCAAGGTGTGTCAAGTTGTGGATATATGGTGATATTTTGCCAGACAAATTTTGGCTGGGACTTTCCCTGCATAATCAATAATCCAACTATTTTAAGAAATTTTGTTAGGAATACTATTTTTAGAATAAGTGAAAATTGTTTTACTTACAGGGTAGTGACAAATTTATCATATGAACATGTCACCATATTCCAGCTACAAGGATCAACAGCATCTCCATCCCAGTTTAAAACATTATGAGGATCATCTAAATTCTTCTTTATCTCCATTAAAGCTTGCACTGCCAAAGAAAAAAAGAAAAAAAAATTCTTGAGCTTTTAATTTCAAAATCCGCAACAACATATTCAGTGTGACTCTACAAACATGATTTGAAGAAGGTAGAGTAGAGTGTACACAGACCTTATCCTACCTCAAAGAGGTTGTTTTCAATAAACCCTTAACTTTGTTTTTAAAAAAAAAACTATAACAAGTGGTGTAGCCAAAATTTTCAATAAGGGGTTCGAAATATAAAAAGTAAGCAGACAAAGAAACCAAAAGGATTTAACATCTATTATGTATACATAAAAATAATTTTAACCATGTATAAATGATATAACTTTCCGTGGTTGGCATCTCAGCCCTTGCTAGCTCCGTCCCAGTAACAACAACGAAAAAAATGCAAAATGGATAACAAGTACATGACATACAAAAGAATTAACAATAACAATAATAAAATAAGGCGATAATCAAAGCACAAAACCCCAATATTTCATGGGAACTAACCTTCATAATTGACACCAGCTGGAGTAAGCATAGCATGAGCATAATAAGCCAAGAAGTTGAATAAGTACAAATAACCCAAAATAGCCTTCATTTTTCTTGCTTTTACTAATTCAAGAATTCCAAGAAAAGAACTACCCACAATGCAAAATGAGATTTTTAATATTATAAAAAAAAAATTAGAGAAAATATTTGATTATGAATTTCAACCAAGTTACTCTACACTACAACAAACACTTAATTAACATGCCTAGTAAAATTTCTCATATGTTACAAAAATTGCACTCATTCACTTTCATAGTAGTTAAAAGTTAGAGCCAAATAACATGCATGACACTTTTGTTCAACAAAATATATACATATATATATATATATAAAAGAAATTAAAAGATGAAAAAGGAAAAAGAAAAGCATGAAAAATTCAAAAGATGGTGGAAAAAGAAAAAGAAGAATTCCTTAAATCATGCATTATTTAAGAGGAAGATGGACTACACATACACTATATATGTATGCAGAATTTTTGACGTTTCACTTTTTCAAGAATTTATTTAAAATGAAAAGGTATTCCAAAATGCTGACTGTTGAAAGCACTATAATGATTTTTATTTTATTATAAATGGATTTATTCAGATAACACTTTGTGGGACATGTGGAAGTTGTTTAGGGGGTGGGGTAGTCTTTAAGATAGAATTTAACCTTCATATACAAACTCTCTAATATTTTGAATGGTTAATTATACTGGAGATCAAGGATCTTTCAGAAACAACATTTCTATCGTTACGAGGTAGTAACAAGATTTGAATATATTTTATCCCGATCTCTAAACTTTACTTTATGGGTTAATTAGTGAAATTAGATGGATTATGTGTAGGGTTACGTGCACCTTACACGTGTAATTTGGATGTCATCATATCATTGACCTTGTTTCAAACATTCTTTAGTTTGATCAATCAATGCATAGTATTACTTCAGATTCCCTAATCCTTAATCATTTTAAATGGAGGCTTAATTAACATTCTAAAACAAGAATTAGACGTGTTCACCTATGAGTTAATCGAGGACAATTTATCGTTGCTCTAAGACTTCCTTTCAATAATAGTACTCTCTTATATAGAAAAAACTTCATGGTTTCATAGACCTAAATCAGTAGTCACCAGTAATCGGCCAGCAGGAGCAAACTACCCTTCTCCAATCGATGATATTCTGTCTAAATATATATATATATACCTAGCAATATATATACACACATTATGATACAAACAAATCCACAAAAGCACATTCTGATACTTTTTTTTTTCTTTTTTTGGTTTTTCACCCGGTGTCTGATATTCATATTAGAGTTTGACTAAATTTGAATTCGTGTCGGAATGTCCCACATTAGGGGTAATTAAAGTGTTCCCTAGCAAATGTGATCAACTCCGTACCCAGAGGGATTTAAACCTAAAATCTCTGATTAAGGATAAAGCAACACTTACCACTCCACCAGAATTCGATGTACCTTTTCTTTTGTGTTCACTTTTTTGGTCTATGGCAACTGGCAATGCCTAATTTGTAGGGAAAAGACAGTCAAACAAATGGGGTGGGGGGCTACTAAATTGAGTAATTGACCATAAATCTTTAACCAAGATTTGCATTTAGTTGGGTGGTACCCAAATGAGTGGGAAATTATTGTTCTATGTTTACTAGTTGTCTTTGTTTGAAAGAGGGGATGTAGCTACTATTTTCTACTTACTTTATTTTTATGAGTAAGTTATATATATATATATTTCACATGATTATTTGCCTATGGAATTGTCTATTTAATTGGAGATTACATATCTTTAAAATAGTTGACACCCTGAACCCCACAATTGTCACTCTTATGTTATAACAACCAATCCACATCTAGACCAAATTAAAGGAAAGATTTAACCCCTACCATATTCCCTATTAATAATTTGTACTTGAATATAGCAAAAACAACCAAGTTGATAGAGATTTTCAAGAAATTGTTTAAAAAATTGTAGTTAACCCCCACCCCCACACACACACCAAAAAAAAAAAAATATCAACTAAATAGATTTGATAAGTTGTGGCCTCTTTGATGGAATATATCTCACATCGGAGATGGATGAGTTTCTTGGATTGTTTATATAGTTTTAGGCATTCTTTATCTTTTGAATTAGCTTTTGGGACTGAGTAAAACGTAATATTCATTATTTTTTTACATAGTATTAGAGTCAGGCCCTCGATGTTGAATTTCCAGGATAGATTGTTCATGCCCCATTTGGGATGTTTGGCATGCCGAGGGATGATGGAATCACAAATTGGAGATGGATTGGTTTATTGGACTCTCTATATGGTTTGGCCAATCTACACCCTTCGATTTAGTTTATGAGGTCGAATTATGCCTATAATTGATCAGTTCTTTACCTTCTTTCATTTTATGTGATATTGTTTTAAAAAAATATGGAATAGTTATCTACAATTCACTCTATTTCAGTGATACAACAATATATTTGTAATTATCAATACTATCACTAATTTGATAATTAGGTCTCAAGCTATCGCTATTTCTAAAAGATTTCCAAAAAAATACATACGTATTTACACATTAAAAATTTACTATTTTCAACCTAAAATGCTACTTCAAGTTTTTATAATTGCAGTGTAAAATGTAGGAGTTATAGGAGTTCTAAGTAGATATATATTATTATTTTTAGTTCTAAGAACATTCATTGTTTGTTTCACGGTTTTTAAAGGTATTTCAACGTCAACCTAAAATAAAATACCTTTTTCATCCCAAAATAAGTATTATTTTAACTTATCTTACGTTCATTAAGAAAAATAATAGTAAATAAAAAAGATAAATAATTTGAGAAGAAAAGAAAAATTTATTCAAGTGAATAAAATGCCTTCTGGGTGAAAAAAGGAATCTTACTAAAGTAAAGTGGATTCTAGCCCTTTTCTATATACAAGGGAGTGTATATAGGTTGCTTCATTGGAGCAAATTAGTTGGTATATATTCCCATTAATTTGACCAATTACAAGATTTGCTCTTGGAAGTTGGATTCTTTTCACATTCAACGATATTTATATTGTGATTTGATTAAATTCAGATTTGCGAAGAAAAATTCTATATTGGAAGATAAAAACTTCTTATCAAATGTGAGTGTATGACGACTTCATACTAAAAACTCAAACTCTAAACCTCTAATTAAAGATGAATTAGAATTAATCAGATTTTGTCTACAAAACTTGTGATCCCATCCTTCTTAATATATATATATATATATATATATATATATATATATATATATATATATATATANATATATATACCGTCTCCCACCGAATAAAGTAAAAGAGAAGAAAATAGTTATTCTACCCAACCCATCCTCTTCTCTCTTTAGAAGAAAAAATAAATCATATTCATGTGCAAAATAAAGTTATATATAAATTCAGGATTTTAAATTTATGAATTTTAAAATGCAACATTTTTACTTATTGAATTTAGGATAAATTACTTGGTATCAACTCATATTCATGTCGTCCAACTTTTGGGTATGCACAAGTAAATAATCAAACTTGTATAAAGTTGAACAAATAAACACAAGCATCTTATGTGGCATTCTACAAGGCAATTTAAGTTCTACGTGTATTATACCACGCAGGACTCATGTATCTACTTGTTCAACTTTATACAAGTTTAAGTGTTTACGTGTGCACACCCGAAGTTGAAGAACATAAATGTGAAATGGGGCCAAGTTAAAGAACACATTTATGTATTATGCCTAAATTAATTATACATATTAAGTTTTCTCAAGACAAACACAAAAGTTATACATATTATGTATGATAATGAGTTTTTTTAAATACATAGTTTCCAATGCACTTAAAAAGTTTTAAGAATTGCTCTTCATTAATTCCACATTATAAGTTAAATTATTTTGATTCTCATGACAATAAGTTTTTGTTGGCTGCCCTTGTGTCTACTTCCTACTTGTCACTTTGAGTTAATTATATTAAAGTTGCTCTAATAATTGATTCTTTACCCACTAATTTGATTTAACTTTACTTAATTTTGAGACAAAGATATGCTTGCAATTTAATAAGTACAATTAAGGAAGAACAAAGTGACAAACAACATTTGCAAAAAAATCTAAACAATTAAATCCATAGATTAATCTTGTCATTATAAAATCTAATCAACTTTTTAGAGAGATAGTGCTGGCATCCAACATGAAAATCTAGCCAAACTAGATGCTAAACATGAGGTAGCCATTAAAGCAGTATATCAACATTATATAGTTTATTATTTTCTTTTTGTGTTCGATACATAAGTAAAAATATTATCCTAAAATCATAAGCATATAATCTAGATAAATATGGAAGTGACGGTAGGGTTGTGGGGTTAGGGGGATGGGAGCTACGGGACCATAAGATGAATTGTGTTACTCTGAGAATACAATCAATATAAAATGTCACATATTAAACAGAATATAATGTATCACACTATAACAAGAGTCAAATTAAATCCGCTAGCCCCAACTTTACTTGACAAGGGAATTCAAAAAGGTAAAAAGAATGTCTAGGGAGACTCAAATCCGCAATAATTAGGTACACATTAAGCCCTTTGATCGCTGAGCTAAAATTCATATTGTGTTGAGGAAATTCATAGCTTAATATTTATATATGTATAAATAAATTGAACCCATTCTAGATCTGCCTTTACAGTTTGCTTGACTCAAATTCATGATATTTCTTCTGTTTGTGGCTAAATGTCTACTAGTTGACACAAAAGCAATTTCTGACCCAAACACTAGTTGGATGTATCACACACGTGCCAAAGACTACAAAAGAGCACTACTAAAAAAAAAAGGGTTAAAATCGAGGTCCAAAACCAACGGATAAGATCAATTTTTTTTAAAGAAAATCAACATTAAACCGATGAATTATGTATCATCGATCTTGCCTTCGTCGCTTTGATGAAACCGACGAATAGAGTTGAACCTCTCCCTTGGTTTTTTTTTTTTTTTATGACTTTGGACAAATGCTACCACTTAACCACATAGACTCTTTGATAAATTATTTTCATCGTTTTCATTTCTACTTTTCAACGGCAGTTTTGCACTTAAAAAATCGACGTCCATCGATTTTTCATTAGTTTTACTAGTGAAAACCCAATGACACAAGTAGCCATATATCCCTGGTCCCCACCACCCCCTTCCCCCTCTACAAATTCAAAAAATGGTTATACAAATATACACAAAATATATAAATGTACCACTTTTTCTACAAGATAAAGGGTGAAAAGAGAGACTGAAAATTGAATTATAACTTGTCTTAGTGAAAGAAAAAGCAAAAGTTACTCATTGTAGAAAGCAGAGTGCAGGTTTCTCCTTTTAAGGCAAAAAAGACTATCTGAAAGCATTTTGTATTCACATAGGTACCTTTAAATTACTATAAATCTGTAATTTTCATTTCAGGGGATTATCCAACAAATCATTTCATGATTTAGCAATTTGAAGTAGGATGCGTATGTCTACTTATTCAACTTGAAGTACCGTAACAAACCCTTTAGATATGTTATCACTCAACAAAAATAGCATTTAGCGGTAATAAATATACACATTATAAACAAATAGTGATAAAGCATTTACTGGCATTAGTTAATTGTTATCGTCGCTATAGGTTTTAGGGACATTTACAAAGAGTGCTAAATGCCGCAAAAAATATGTTTTTAGCGGCAATGAAGTTATTACCATTAAAGATCATTTTTTTATGTAGTATATATATTGGGAATTAACAAATTACATTCGAGTTATACATACCATGTATTATGATATAATATATATACATTCGGGTATACATATTGTGAAGGACTAGATAAACTTTTCGAATACATATTGTGAAGAATTGATGTGAATGAAATCATCTTCACTTATGTATACAAATGATAAGAATGTATGAGCAATATTGCAGCACATGCATTACGTAAGTTAATTCTAGATACATATACATATTATTAAAACCTAATACTTATATTTCTTTTTGGAGGAATTTTCACATATAGTCACTCAAAAATAACTTAATTATGTTCATAGCTATAGTTTGCTAATTACGATTCGTAGCTACATGTTAGAGGGATGAGAGAGACGAGTGAGATTGGGAGAGGAAGGAGAGAGGGCAGAGAGTGGAGAGAGACGAGTTGTATATGTATATATGTTGAATTATATATGTATATCTGTCAAATAATTGTATATATGATACTGGTATACATATGTATATGTATTTTTGGTGAGCGAGATTGGGAGAGGGGGGAGAGAGGAGAATGAGAGAGGGCAGAGAGTGGAGAGAGATGAACTGTATTTTTATATCTGTCAAATAATTGTATATATGTAACTGGTATACATATGTATTTGTATATCTGGTCAGCGAAATTGAGAGAGGGAGGAGAGAGGTGAGCGAGAGAGTGGAGAGAGACTAATTGTATTTGTCTATTTGTCAAATAATTGTTTATGTATATGTATAACTTGTATTTGATAATTTGTATTTGTATTTGTATAAAAGAAGAGAGAGGCGAAAGAGAGGATAGAGGCAACATAATTACAACTAAAATTAAGCTGCAAGCCGTAATTAATTCAAACTATAGTTATGTTAGTTAATTAACTATTATATGTTTGTTTCTCCGCATAATTTCCCAAATATAAGGAGAGGATCAATAATACTCCATTTTACTTTTATGGGCTTATTTGGTTGGCCCAAGAGTATGATCAAAGCCCATAATAGTTTTAAAATGTAGGATAAACTTACATATTACAAGTCCTATATGAAATTGACATCTTTTTAATTCAAAATAATTTAACATATATTAACCTAAGAATATTGGCAATACATAGTCGATCAATAAAGAGGCAAAGAATTACTAGGAATCAATACCCCCTAATTTGATAATCTTGAATACAATTATTTATCATTATCAGTTTAAAATTAGAAAAAAATCAGATCTTTATTTTCAGAAGAGGTCTATTAAAATTATGTTTTATATGTACCATTATAATTAAAGATTAAAAAAAAACTAAGTTTTTGAGTTTTAATGTAATTATAATTACTGATACATGCATAATTCTAATCAACTAGCAAACAACCCGACTGTATTATTTTTTTCTCAAACAAAAAAGTTTGCTGGATCTTTCTAGTATAAAAAGAATAATTAAAATGAATTTGTTGTGCCCAAATCCAACATGATAACATTATTTCTTTGCATTGGACATAGAAAAGTGAGACAAGGGCTGTCTAAATTGTTTATTTCACTTAATCAGAGTAAAATTCTTAATGTCTCCAATCGTTTTCCTAATATTGTAAAATAATATCTCTTATATAAATCAATTAGCATTAAACAATCTTAAGTTTATCTTTGCAGTTGCACATTTTAAATTTGTGCCTGTTTTCTTTTATAATTATATAAGATTTTTGAAATAATTTGGTTTTGAAAAATTAGAGTAAGAAGTGTTTAATCAATCCCAATAAGCAATTGAAGTTTCAGATTCGAACGTCTAAAATAGAATAAATTGAAAAAGAAAATGTTTTATCTATCAAAGTGAGACGTTTGTGTGAATCTAAATTTGTTTTATAAGAGAATTTTAATTAAAATACCCTTAATTTTCTTTTCAGATTAACATAATTATCATGAGAATTAGCAAAAAAAAAAATATATATATATATATATACGTCACGGGCAAATTTGAAAAAAGAATTAAATATTGTTTTGATTTTGTGAAACATTAATTATTTTAAACTACTATTTTTTTGCGGCTAAAACACCAATTAATTTTTGGACCAATATGAGTATCAAATGTGTTAGCCAACCTAAAATATATAAATATGTTCCTTAATTTGTCTTCCGTTGACAACTTGATATTTATGCCCTCCAACTTTGAGTGTATATAAGTTGACACTTAAATTTATTTAAAATTGAACAAGTAGACACACATGTCCTACGTGGCATAATAAATGTAGGACGTCACATTGGACATAAAATTATTACGTAGGACGTCACATAGGATGAATGTGTTTATCTGTTCAATTATTATATATATGTTTAAGTGCTTACTTCTGCACACCCAAAATTAGAGGACATAAATATTAATTGAGACCAAGTTAAAGAGCAACGTTTATGTATTATGCTGCCTAAACAGACCCTCTAGTTTTGAGTGGCCATGCTTCTACGACATGTGTAACGAATTTTTTAAGTATATGAACCATTTTAATTATCAAATCTCAAAAGCCAATTTAAGACGTTGGGAAAAGAAGAGGAGACATAATGATTAAAAATTAACATTAGATTCTAGGAAGGATTGGGACATTTTTTACTTAAAATAATTAATTGTCATTGTTTGTTTGTGTGTCATAATTAATTATGCACTTGGGATGGGGCGTGCTAAGACGCCTGCTTCCTTGCCATAATAATACTACACCAAACGTGCCATAGTTCACTATTTTGTGGAATTTGTGGTACATCCCAAGTAGCTAAAAAAAATGGGCTTAGCTTTCGTTTTCGGAATAGAACGAAGGAATGATTCAATCTTCTATCATTTTAGAGTCAACGCTTTTTTTTCTGTCTTTTCATCTATACGTTCCATTTGGAAAAGTAATTTATAGAATAATTGAGTTTATTGTTGAACTGGTTATTCAGAGCCAACAATTGGCTGTTGGATTTCGTTTCACAACTGAAAGAAGATTGTTATTTATCAATACAAGCTTAAGTTTTATATGTCAAAAGTGTATAAATATTTCATGTTATTAAATTAGGTTATTTATTTGTAGGTTGGATAATGGAATACGACGTTTCTATAACCTATAGATTTAATATAAGTGATGAAATTATTGGGTGAGTAAACCAATGAGGGGACTAAAATAATAGGTGACAAATTACCAGCGTACATATTTTTTATTTGTATCGAAGGTCTATCGATAATTTTTTTTAAAGATAAGGAACGAGGTTAATTCCAAGGTTTAAGGTTGAATCAATAGAAATGATCATAATTCCTAGCTAGTACCTTTCTAGTTAACATTTTTCAAGAAGGTAAATATAAATTTTTTTTAAGAAGGTGTGTGCTTAATACCTTTCTGGTGAACAATATAATTTTTTAAATAATAGTAGTGTGTGTGTGTATATATAATATGTGGCTTAGAAAATAAGACTAGGTGGAACACATGTTTTTCAAATTTCATAATTTTGAAATAATTTGAAAGAAGCACTATAAATTAGAATGATTTTAATAGTATTAGCGACTTCTCTTGTGGTGAATGATAAGATTGATATGACAAAAAAAATCAATTTTGTTAATATACTGAATTTGACGGTAATAATAATATGGTAAATATGAAAGTCTAGTAATGCTTCATGCTTTAATAATGAATTAACTGATTCTTCTGAAGTAGTAGCAAAAGACTTAATTAAGTATAACAAAGTTTTTGAAATAATATATGTTGATTTATAAGGGAATTATTAATATCAATCAATAATGTTCGAAGATGAGATTTTCGTTTGTTGATAGAGGAATTTTTTTATCAATAAATACTAAATTCGATTTTAAATAGAAATAGAACTCACCAATCAGTATGGGATCTCAATCAAACCATACCTACAAGTACATTTTTTTTTAATCACGAATCAATGAAAAAATTATACCATAAAATATGAAACCATTAATCTATAACCAAGTTGTGCCACATGTCCACCACATGTTCATTTTTTTAATAATAATACTAATATATTTTAATTTTATTAATTACAATAAATTAATATAATTTGATGTAAATGTTTTTGGACCATATGTTGAAGCTCCTTTTTGCGCTGCTTAAGTTGCACACTTCCACGAAAAACGCAAAAGGAAGAGTCGCATCAATAAACTTTAATAAACTAATAGATGTTGATAGTTAATTATTAAAAGTTATCGTGCGATAAGAAATAGATTTTGGTCTAATTTAATTTTAAAAGTCAGTTCACGAGAGAAAAAATATTCAAAATCATATAAATATCATATAAAGAGATCATTCCCTCCTTAAATAACTGATGTGAGACACTTCACACTTTATTTCATTTTTAGGATTGGACCTTTTTAACATGGATAATTTTAATATAAGAACTCAACATCAAAAAATAAAAATTGAAATAAGTCATATTCCGACATCAAATTTATAAATAGCGCGCGCATGAACAAAGAATTATCCAAACTAATACAAAGAAACCACACTTTCTTTTGGTTTCACCCGATGTTTGGACTCCCAACTAAATTTGAATTGCGCAGCGCATGGTCTATTCAAGGGGCGTTCCCAACATGATTTTCTCCATACTCAAGGTGAACTCGAGACCTCTGATTAAGAATGAAACAGTTTCACCACTACATCATAACCCATATTGATGAGAAACCACACATTTAATAAATCGTCGATGTGAAACTCTTGGCACCTTGCCCACCTTCCCCACCCCACAAAGAAAAAGGGGAGGAAAAACAGGTTAAAATCCACCAAGAAGAAGCTAAAGTCGTACCAAAATATATAAACGACATAACTAAACAACCATATACTATAAGACATTGCAAAATATATATATGTAGTGCATCTTGTCTTTTCATCCATATAGTATTTTATACTATTATATATAAGATAAATTAAGAGAAACTTATTGGCCACTTAATCGGCCCATCATGATGATGTTACATGATTAAATTCTAAAATTATCGAGTTAGTGTGGATCTTTAGATCAAGTGCAAAGCATGTAATAGATCTTGAGCAACTACTTTATATTCTTAAAGTAATTGAATTTTTTTTAAAAAAGTTTAATATATTATCAGTCTCTTAAACTTGTCAAGAAATTTTATTTGAATATCTCAATTTCTAATAAAAGTATTCCAAATTAAACTTCCTATTAAAAACTTCCAGTTCAAATTTTAGATTTTTTTTTTGCATGTGTTCTTATGCGTCTACAAAGTTAAGTCAACCACATAAAGTATGTTATTTTCTTTAATTATACAGTACATTTGCTTCTAAGTCGAAGAACTCCAGACATTTTCTACTTGAGTTTACAACAACAATAACAATATATACCAGTGAAATTTATGAGGTAGGAAGGTTGTTTCCGAACAACCCTCAACTCAAGTGCATCAAATTCAGATACAACAAGTAACAACGAGAACATAGCAAGTAACAACAAAATAGTGCAATAATTAAAATATAAAAAACAAGAACTACACAATAATAGTAATATAATGACAATGACAAACACCAATCACCCTAAGCGAGACATCACTGCACTAGCTATTTACTAATTTTATATCCTAATACGTATCTTCCACGTCTTTCTATCTAGAGGCATGTACTCGATAACTTGAAGTTGGATCATATCCTGTTTTATCACCTCTTAATACTTTTTCTGCCTACCTCTATTCTTCTTTGTACCCTATATAACCAACATCTCACATCTCCTTACATTGTGCGCATATGTACATCTCCTATTTACATGTCCAAACTATTTCAGTCTTAATTCCCTCTTCCTTTTCACATGTCCAAATCCTACTAACCATCAATATAAAAGAAGGTAACATTTTGCTTTTTTAAGATAACATACTTAATTAAGGAGTCAATGAGGCAGACTTCTTATCTCAACCAAAAATATGAGTAATAAAATAGAGGTAAAAAGTCAATTGACATATGTGGGGCTATGACTATATCCTATGTGATCTTTTGATCATATAACCCAATGTGTGACTATTCTTTAAAGCTTAAAACGTCACTCAAGGTTTAAAAAAGGGGCAGCAATAACTTTAGTCAGTGCTAGCCACTATAGGTTAATATTACAAAGTCAATTGTAAAAAGTGAAAAAGGAACTACCAACATTGCTTTTTTCCTTTTGTTTAATAGAGAGGTCGATCGGATCAAAGTTATTTTTAACTTATTGAAAATAGTTTAAAATTAGATATGTTCTTTTATCTATTGAATTGGTGTAATTGCCCTTAATGTTAGTCTTCGAGTTAAAATGCTTCTCCTTTTAACGAAATTATAAAATGACAGATGTCAAACTCAATATAACCTTAACTATAAATAACTCAACTTATCTGAGTTAACTCAAAATAATTAAAAATCATTTTACTCGTATTGAGTTCATGGATGCTTCACATTTTTACGACTAATGAATTCAAACTTTTTCATTGGAAACTTGATTTTTTTGGTTAAAACTAATTTTAAACAAGTCCTAACCAATTCTAGATCTAGTTCAATTTAGCTTCTTCATCCATTATAATTTTTTCTTCTTCTTTATATATTCACTAGATTTGATTGATATTGCAAAAAGTTTGGTGGAAAATTGGCATGCATGATAGGTTGATTGATGCAATATCAAATCTTAACTTTTACACTATTCTTTTTACACAGAGATGTGATGAAACAAAGAAAAGGCTATTTGACATGATGCACAATTACTCCATTACATTTGTCAGAAAATCCTTTTTGAGTTGTCACACTATTTTTTTTAAGGGATCATCGTTTGATTTGAAACAAAATTATCTGAATTATAATATGACTGAATATCGAAATTATTTAGTAAATATATTTTATTAATAGGTATTTAGTTCATTGCATTAAATTGGACATATGAAGTACAATATAAAATAGGGAAAATTGTATGAAATAACAAACTATTAATTCAAATTAAATGATATAGCCATAGTTTATTTTAATTGTAATTTGCAGCAAACATTCCTTTTTTTTGCCATCTGATTCGATATACAATTAACCATTTTATACATTTCGGTATAAAATGTATAAAATGCGTATTTGTTTGTATAAAGCGAGAGAAAAGTGTATATACAAATACAAATACATATATTTTCGTCCTATACACTTGTAATTATATAAATACAGATCTTATTATACAAATTACAATGTATAAATGAATTTATACAAAACTGAACAATTTATATAAAATGGGATGTTTGTAGCGAATTATACAAATCAAAACCTTCATAGCAAACATAAAATTCGTTATGAAACACAATTATACAAACTATAGCTATAACATATAAATATTATTTTTATGTTTGCTATATGTGAAAGTTGCTTTATAAAATAACATGGTTCTAACACGAGGAGTACGTCATGCTAATATGCCCTATGGATGATACTTATCTTTGGATTAAATGTTGATGAGCACATTGAACTTAGTTTAAATGAGATAAACTTTTATATTTAATTTTAATATTATCTATGATTTTCAAAGCTATAAATCCTAGACTAGAAATTTGATTTGTTTGGGGTTAATTAAGTCAACTCTACTAAATGTTACGTGTTTAGTTTTACTATAATTATTTAAAATGCGTATAGATAACATATTTTTTCGATTAGATATGTGACTTCAACGATTCTCATAGTTCGTTAATTAGTTAATCATCAACATAATTTCATAATTTTGGAAGATAGTTCGTTATTTTATCTCGATATTAGTAATTTTGAAATTATTATTCCACATGATAAAGTATGATGTAAAACTAATACCATAATTATTATATAAAGTATCAACCTTCCTTGGATTGTTAAAATAACAATTGTACGAAAATTATTTCTTTATCAACTAACGAAAAGACTCTTCCTACTTCCTAGTTATAGTTTTTTCATATTGTTGTAACCAGAAAACTAGTCCTTGAGTGAAAAAACAAAACATGCTGCTAAAACATTCAATGAAACTAACTTTATGACAAAGTATTTTCCTTACATAAATACTCTAATAAAAGAACATATATACACCTCAATACATAATGATTGAGTCAGAATTTTTATTAAGAATATTTGTAATATAAAAAAATAAACACACAAAAAAGTTGAAAGAGGTCCAAACAATGTAATCTTTCATTAAAGTGATTCGAGTGAATCCTTCGATCTGACCTGATTCCGACCTAGATGTAACATGATACTAATAAAAATAATTTAGTACTAGACAGGCTGTTTTCATCTTTCACTCAAATTATATTTTTAATGTCTAGATTCACTTCTTTTTCCCCACACACAATCATACCTCTAGTAGACAAGTCTTTCCATTTTCCATCACACTTCCTATTGCAATAACTATTTCTTGAAAAGATAACGTAAAGTGAACGTCTTCATCCTTTAATTCATCTAAAAAGTCATACACCCTCAAAAAAAAATAAAAAATCCTACACTTTATAGCTCATTGGGGCGGAGCTAGTGATCAAGGTAAAAGTATAGAATTTAATAATTTAAATTTTGTGTTAAGAAAAAATTCATTCAACTTATATAAATTACTCTCTCCGTCTTATTTAAGTTGTTTTTTTAAAGCTTTTTTGTATATAATAATAAAATTATATAATATATAATTTATTAAATTATTTTTATTTATTAAATATTTTTTAGAATTGAGGAGCCTTAAAAAGAATTATATTTTTAGTGTTAAGAATATAATTGAAAATAAGTATCATCTTTAGTCTTGAATTATTAAAATAAGATTTTTTTTTATACTTATAACATAGTTAAAATAGAACGAAAAAAGAAGTATTAATTTAAATTTTAATATTCTCTATGTCTCATTTTACGTGAAATCTTTTTAGATATAAATAAACTGTTATTTTGTTATATTAAAAATAATTTAACTTTAAAATCTTTAATTTCTTTTAGGACATATTTAAAAGTATTCCTTTTTTTTAAAAAAAATACAATATCAAGTCAAATATCACACTATTTATTGTTATTATTGTTTCTTTTTTTAAAAGTTTACAATGTTTTTCATATTTATTATTTTACTTTATTCATAGTTTTTTCTTCTTCTATTACTTGAGTTTTATTCACTTAAAATGAAAATCTTTCTAAAACAATCTCTCTACTTCATACGGTAATGCTACGTACACTCAATCCTCTCTAGACTCCAAATAGCTAGAATCTTAAATCTTAAATTCGTAAACTTCAAATTTTGAGACCTCAAACACCCAACCCCCATCTTCATTCTTTTACTACATATTTCATCTGTCACTCTCTTTCTTGTAAGTATTTCATTTTCCTCTTCATATAGCAAAACCACTATTTCTCACCAAGCAAAACTCAAGAACTGAAAGCCATGAAAGAAAGAGGCAAAGCTGCAATGGAAACTGACACTTTCTCAGATTTCAATTACTCTGTTTCATCAGACATGCCCTGTAAGAAACACCCATCTTCATCTTCAATTGGAATCTGTTCTTATTGCCTTAAAGAGAAATTAGTGAATTTAGTTTGCTCAGAATGTGGTGAACAAAGACTCTCTTCTTGTTCTTGCTCTGATTCATCTGAAGTTGGAAGAATTGGGAGGATTTCATCTCTGTTAGAAAATGAGAAAAAACAGAGCATAAGAGGTGGAAAAACAGAGCAAGTCATTGTTCTGAGGAGAAGCAATAGTAGTTGTGTTGAAATCAAGAAAAACAGCAATGGGTTTTGGAAAATCAAAAGATTTTTCAGTAAGAAGAAGAAAAAGGGTGTTGAAAATGGTAGTAATGATTTGGATGAAAATAGTGATATTTGGGTTTCTGATGCAATGGCAGTTTCAAGATCAAGATCAGTTTGTAGTTTCAGAGGAGGTGGATTCAATGATACTGATGAAGGAAGTGATTACAGATTCTCAAGTGCTAAAATCTCCGATGTTACTGGTGGGATACTCATGGATTCTTCTGATGAACCAAGAAAAAGCGGATTTCGAAGCATATTTCCTGTTAAGGAAAGTGATTTTACTTCCATGGATGATTCAGCCTTCATCGACTTAAAATTGGATTTGTCACTCGAGTCTAAATCAGACTATCCTGATAGTAATGGACGGGTTGGATTGGATTTGAGCGGATTGAAATCGGGATCAAGTAATGGGGCATTTGGCCATAGTGGTTCTTGTAGGATGACAAGGAGTGGTGGCAAAGGGAACAAAGTGTGGAAATGGATTTTTAAGCAAAGTTCAAGCAAATCTTGATAAATTATATATGGGTGAAAATCATTTACATTCTCGATTTTGATTTAAAAATCAAACTCATCCCTCAATTATGAACAATAGACATTCTCCGTCGCAGTCTCTACCTTAGCTAGTTTAGAGAGTTACTTTGAAAAGTAAATATAGAATTTCCTATGCTTTTTATCTTCTTATAATCTCATATGTATCCTTTTCCTCAACACATTTGTGGTAGTGGATTAAGAAAAACAAAAGAAGCAAAATAAATGGATCTTTTTATTTTTATTATTATTATACATAGAAGAAATTTCTTGCTTATTACCTTGATTATACATTTATGTCTTATAGTATGTATAAACTTATGTTTGTTAACTAAATTTGTTTTAGGGTTGGTATGTTATTGATTTGACCTAAACCTTAATTTTGGTAGTACGCATCAAGTTGTTTCATTTCGATAGATTGAGGAGCCATCAAATCACTTTGAGTTGTTTTTTAGAAAAAATAATTTATAAAGTGAAAGCAATTTAGGTTGTTGTCCGGCTATCTTATTGACACTTTTACTACCTAACAATGGGAACTAGTGTGAGTAGCTAGATTATTGTCGTTTTCTACCATCTTAATTATCAATGTTTTTTACTACCTAATAAAAAGGATGATATTTGTTGAGAGAAGTAAAATAAGAAGAAAGATTATTGTTGTCTTCAACTATTTTATGGACGCTCTTACTTTCTCAAAGAGAATGATATTCACGGAGAGAAGTAGTATGAGGAGCTACATTGTTATTTTCTTCGACTATCCTATTAATGCTCTTATTACCTAACAAAAAAGATGATATTCATTGAGAGAAATAATTTGAGGAGGTGGATTATTATCGTCTTCAACTATCTTATAAATTTTCACATATAATTTAGAATTTTCACATCACTAATATATCATTATTATATATTATGATCTAGAATAATTAATAAGAATCTTTGTCTCCTAAAAAATTATTATTATTTTGCTTTAATTATCATTGGTATTCATATTACAATATTTTTGTCATATCACATTGTCAAGAGATTAATTAGCCCAATTTGGATTAATTAAGTTGCGCATGATCTTATTATAAACAATTTAATTGTTTTATCTAATAAACAAATTTTAGGCATAAAATATCTATTGAGAAGTGGATTAATTCATTTACCTGTAAATTAGATAGTAAGATAAACATATGGTATGTATTTACTATACACTATTATAGTTTGGAATAATCAGCATTCACAACTATTGCTTTATGATAGCTATGAATTATGATAATGCCCTCTCTCTCCTCTCTCTTTTTGCTCTCTCTCACCTC
>NC_064283.1:72703274-72756513 GCF_019186545.1 Solanum stenotomum | reverse complement strand
CCCCCCCCCCCCCCCCGCCCTGGCCTTTCTCTCTCCCTCTTTATCTCTCTGCAATACAAATGTTAATGGTCAATGATTTCAATATAAATGGTAACAATCAGTGATATATATATATATATATATATATATATATACATATGGTAGCACAAACACACAAGGTAACACATAAAATACAATACACAAGGCAACAAATGAATACAAATATAATTTGTTACGAAGTACAACAATGATACAATTGTATTTGTCAATACAAATTGCATTTGTTTATGTACTCGATACAATTGATTTGCATCAACAAATTGTATACAATAGTCTTTGATACAATTATATTTATTAATACAAAACAATTGTATTCATGACACATTTATCAATCAGATACACAATTATCGATCATGTATACAATTTAATTGTATTTGTCTCTCCTTTCTCTCTCAGGTCTCGCTCGCCTCTCGCCTTCTTCTAGTAGCTAGTTTTTTTTATACAAATCAATTGTATTCATGATACAATTATTTATCAGCTCTCCTATCTCGCCCAAATCTTGTTCACTTCTCTCCTCCCTTTCCCAATATCGCTTGTCTCGCTCTTTCTTATAATATATAACTATGAATCGTAACTAAGCAAATTATAACTAAGGAGTTGTTTTTGAAATTCCTCTTTATTAATTCCTTTGTTAAAGTCGGCTAGAAGTAACAAATGAATGAAACAAATTTGGGTCATTTCATTGTCATTTTCGAACAAGAAAAAGAACATGGACTTACCAACAAATAACAATGGACCGGTGGTTTGTATCTGTACGCTAAATCAGCAGAAGGCCCAAATAATCCTTGCATTTTTGTGGGTTTAAGTCAATTCAGAGAGGTTTGAGAGTCATTTTGGGCGGGATCATAGTGAGTTAAGCTAATAATCGGGTCAAGACTTCATCCAATTCAAATGTGTTTGGGTCAAAACGAGTTAGGTAATGGCTAAGCTTAATTGTTTTATTTGTTTTATTTGTTCTTTTAAATTATTTTAGTTCCTAATAAAATTATTTTTTCTTTATTACAGCTATATATAACATAAAAAATTGAAAAAACAAAGTTTTTTAAAATTTTCATGAGCTAATTCGGGTTACCTATCAACCCAACTTTTAATGGATTGAGCTAATGGATTGACCTAATGAATGAGCTAATTTGTGGTGGTTTACTTATTTTTATGATTTTGACTTTAAACCAAGTTCTTAAAACAATAATTTTATTTTATCTGAATACTATAAAAATGCTTAATAATTATTTTGACTTAAAATATTTCAAATAAACCAATCCAAACAAGCTCCAAACAATTCAAAGACCGAACCCATAAAACTAAAATTCTGAATCCGCTAATCAAGTTATAGGTGAGATACGCAATCACCCTAAATCTTTTAAAACACTAAGGTCTAGTGTCTAATTTGTGGTTTCCATGTCAACAATGTTCTAGGTCTAAATTCATTAATACCTAAACAATTGGAAAAACACATGACGTAAAATAAATTCTTACTAAAATACTGGGACACTTTCTAATATTTTATTTGAAAATATTACCTTTTTTTTTTTTTCTCTTTTTCATTATTGATCCAATCAAAATATATGTAGAAATAATAAATATCGGACATTTTTAGTGAAAAACTTCAAATATTATTTTAGTAGTGATTACAATCAACTCTAATACATAGAAATACAAAACAATCCAATAGAATCAAGCAACGTTGATCTGACTTATCAATTGGATATATAATTTCACCACATAAGTTCAAGAAGCACTAACTAATATTCTTGACATCAAGTACTTCGTAAAAAAATAAATTATTTTGTTTATTTTTTAAAGTTTAGTCAAACAGACTATAAAACTCACTTGATCAGAACTATCGTAGCCACCATGAATCACGTTTATCCCTTGAGCATAAATCATCGAACTTGAAAACCAAGGCACATTTTCCAAGCTCGATCGCGGATGACTTCAACAAACCCCGGCAGAGTGGACATGTTACGTGCCCAAATCCAACCCATCGTTCCAAGCAAACTCTATGAAAGATGTGATTGCATGTTAATTCTTTTACCTCTTCACCTTCTTCAACTTGACTTAAACACACTACACATTCTACCTCTTGGCTTGTAATATCTCCATTTGAATGATTTGATTCATATCCCAAGTTCTCAAAAGGTAAATTGAACAATTTAGTCAAGAAGTACCAATACCTTTTGAATTTTAGAGCAAATAGATATGCATATTCCATGATAGATTTTGGCAAGATTGTCAACTAATTGGAAGATATGTAATTGTAGAGTGAGCTACAAAAGAAAATGTTGTATTGGTTAGTGCAAGTAATTAATGAGGGAAATGAAGAAGCAACGTGAACTATAGTCTATATATATAAACAAAAATAAACAATTGTTGTTTAATTAATTCACTCTTTAAATAGGAAAATTCAATACCAAATCGAAACTAATAACCCGAACAAAATAAAAAGATATTGGTTTATCTATAATATAATGGGCCAGTGGTTTAACAATTTCGGTAATTATATTGATTATTTTTTATTCTTATATTAGGTAATCGGTTCTTAACAATTTGAAGTTTTTCTTAACGGGTTAGATAACCTGATAGTAAATTAATAAGCTATATTTACGTCATTCGATATATAAAGTTCTTAACTTACGGTCTAGTTTCATATTTCATTTCTGGTTGTCTCAAACTATTATGTATAAATATTCTTATAAGACCAGACTGTATAATTATCTTTTCATAGAATACTTTTCTTTCGTAACTCTTTTCTTGGGACAAATTTTGGTATAACTTACGTAATCACATAGTGTAAAGAGTAAATTACATCCTACCCCTATTCTTTTTCAAATTACAATAATCCCTTAAATTTGTACCTTCTGAATACATAGCTTACCATCTGGATACATTAATTCTAATACAACTAAGAAGAATCCTTCTGTTGCGCTAAAAAAAGAACAAAATATTTTCTGTTGCGCTTAAAAAGGAAAAGAAACGTAAAATTGAATATCAAATCCATAAATCACGCAATGTGTTGTGCAATGTATCATAAAAATTGAAATATAAGAGTTAAAAAGATAAATATCATAATTTGATACATAATAAATAGTCAACGCTAGAGTCGTCAATATGGTCTAGGCCTGTTGGGCCGGCCTAGCCTAACCCATGATTTGATAGGGTTGGGCTACGATTTTTGAAGCCCATTTAAGAAAAGGGTTTTTTTAGTCCGGCTTGAATAAGTCTGCCGATTTGTGGGGCTTGAGAAATATGGATAGGACTAGCCCGTGGGCCAAATAAAAATTAATTAAAAAATAAAAATAAAATAGAGTATTAAAAATAACAAGAGTCTAAATTCAAAATATGTTTAAAGTTTGAAATATTACAATTTAAATACAAATTATGTTTATAAAATATGTACTACATAAAATAAAAATTCCTTAAAATTTCTACGGAATCACTACATAGGTCGTAGCCTATGGAATATTGTCATAGTTTTTATATTTTATTATGATATTGAAAAATGATTAGGTTAATATTTCTATTTAGCTATTTATGCTTTTACTTGAAATCAAATTTAATAAATATTATAAAGATAATTTTATTTGTGGATTTGATTAACAAGTAGTAACACTAACACCATGTAATATCGTCTTGTCGATATTTATGATAATCTTTTTAAATTATAATTTAATATAAAAAATTATAAAAAATATACTTTTAAGAAAAGATGGTTGACCCAACATAGCCCGTAGCCCACGTACTTGTGGGCTGGGCCGACCATTTTTTCGCCCACACCAAAAATGGGCTAGCCTGGTCTGACCCGTCAAATTTCAAAGCCTATATGGGTTAGCTCGAATGGGGTGGGCGAGCCCATATTGACAGCTCTAGTCAACGCTATCACTGTTATGTATCATATATACCTATTATTGGAACTGATACATAGTGCTCTAATCATAGAACATTATAATTTATGTATCAAAATTATTATTGGATAATATATACATATACATAACCTTCTGGGTTGGATAAGACTGAACAAACATTAAAGATTTTAGATACACAACACACAATTGATTTGGTTAATTTGTCTATATAGCCTTTTAAATTTGAATAGGATCGAAGATACATTGTAGAACTTGATGCATAGAAATGATACATTAGGTAGTGTTTATGTATCAAGTACATTTATATTGAGCTAGATAAACACTACTCAAAGATTCAACAACATTGGGGTTATTTATCAATACCTTAAATGTGAACATAATACATTGTATAAAACAAATGTTATTGTAGCCATGATGTATTGGAGTAGTAATAACACTAACAAAGCTTAATTTAAAAATCAAAATAAATGAGATACATTGAAAATTTGCAAGTTTGATAGTGATGGTCATGTAGATCCAACTTTTCCCTCTTTTTTTGGGCGTTTTTCCTACTGTTGATTTAGAACTCAAGCATGCATCCTTTTTCAACTTTTTCGCTCTCAAAATTTTCACGATTAATGAGTTGTTTCGTTGTTTATATCTATTTTCATAAAAAATTTCATCATCAAAATCCATATGTATCAGAAAATTGTAGATGAAAAGGCTAAAAAAATTATTTTTTTAAGCGATAATTCAAGAACTGAAAAGAAAAAAAATGTTGAAGAAATAGTATTACCTCTTTAGGAACTAGAAATCAATGAAGTTGAGAGAGAATAAATTTAAAATTAAAAAATGGAGTGATAAACGCAACTGTTGATCTGTGAGAGTGATTTCAGGCGTGAAAATAGGAACAAAAATCGTTGGGTTAAAGGGTTGTGAGTTATGTATCTAGAAAAGGATAGAAGGAAAGGAAAATAGGGAATAATATTTTGAAATGGTAGGGAATTTTAGAGAAAAAACCCACGTTTTGTTTAAATGGACTTTCTAAACATAGAAAAAAGAAAATTGATAAAAAGACTAAAGCCCAAAAAAGCCCATCCGGCAGTCGCAGTCTATATTACTTATAAGCTAAGGGAAGGGTTTCGTGAATCCCTAGATTTCACACTTCTCCTCCCTGAGGTGAAAAAAATGTTTCCGCCTTGGTTTAATCGCCGCCTCCACTTCTTCTTTGGATCATCAATGCTCTATACCTTTTGATGTTTGTGATTGTTCTATCAACGAAAAGAAGTAAGTTTCTTTCATGTTTGCTCCGCCTCTTTATCTTCTGTTAGGTTAACAATTTCTAATTAAGGTGTGTTCTCTCGTGAATTGGGTCACAAGTACATCCTTGTTTTCTGTTGAGGATTTTCGTCATATAAATTTGTGATAATAGTTAAGGAGTTGCAATTAATATCAAAACATGATCTCTCTCTATATATATCAAAAAACATATATTGTTATTTGAATGATCATTCGCTATTAATTAATAGCTTGTGAATGAACAAATTTACATATACCAATGATACGAGGGCATTAAAATAAGAAAAATAAGGCAATAAAGTGAATTTCACTTAATAAAGTCTCTTTCTCGTCTTTATCTCTCTCTCTCTCTCTCTCTCTTATTTTTCCTTTCTCTCTCTACTCCTTATCTTCTTCTACTTGATGGTCGGAGTCAGGGGTGGATCCACATGCACAAGACAATTTTTAATTTTTTTTTGTATATATATTTGTAGACGGTCTATAAAAGATAGTATATTTAACTGTACACCCTTGTTATTAAAAGCCGTCTGGGCATTAGTTGAAGTCTCCACTTTCAAGTACAACAACGTGAGTTCGAATCCACAGAAGGTAGTACTTTTTTCTTAAAAATCTACCTTTTTAAAAATTGTCATTATTAATCGCTCGTTTTTGCCACCTCATCTGACCTCACCCTTAATTTTACCCTTGAGTCATTTTAGTGGTGCCCCTATCTTCAAATCTTGGTTTCGCCTCTAGTCACAGTCATGCAACATATATCCCTCTTTAGTTCTGTCTCTCTCCTTTTTTCTAATCTGAATTTATGTATGTGTGTGTGTTTTTTTTGCATCTATGAAGCAACAAGTCCGACAAAATTAAATTTTTTTCGACGATGAGTTTTGAGGTGACCTAGCTCCTTCGATCTACCTTCTTAACGAGTTTTGATGGTTCTAACATCATCTCGAGCGTCCTCATCATGTGACAGTCCTCGACTACACCAGGTTTTGTCATTCTTGTTTTAATTTTGTTGTTCTCGCATTGTAATTTTGGAATTCATGATCTTGTACTTTATGTCGTTATTAGGTATGCTAAATTAGTTTGAATTGATTATTTATTCTATGTTCAATTATGCTTGCTTGTATTTTATCTTCTTTTTTGCTTTGTTATTTTACCTTCTTTGCTTTTTCATTTTGTTGTTGACTTGTTAGTCTGACTACTTCAATTATTGTTTCGCCTATCAGTAGCTCAATGTTTGATCTTTTACACTTTACTATTTCTATAACCTATGTTAATGGATTTTGAGTATGATAGTAATTTAAGATTGTGTCCTTAATTAGGTGTCGAGGTTGGGGAAATGGGCGGCAAGGGAGTTCCTAGATTGTGAGTTGGTCTAGGAACATAGGGAAATTAATGAGAAGGTCGATCGAGTTAGTGAACATTCTCAAGAAGAAGGAGATCAATGTAGCTTATACCAAGAAAATCAAATAGGTATAAACCAGGGCTAGTATTTAGACATGTTTTAAATTATGGTACTTGGGGAGCTTGAGTAATAAGAATGGATTTGACATTGTAGTAGATAGGGAACTCAGGGAGAAGGTAAAGGAGATTAAAAGGGTAAACGATAGGATTATGGACATTAAACTAGTTTTGAAAGAGCTAACTCTTAATGTAATTGATACATATGCACCACATGTGAGTTTGGATGGGGAGGAAAAATAACATTTATGTAAGGAGTTGGATGAGGTAGTAAGAGGTTTTTTATAGACCGAGAAGATTTTAATATAAAGAGATTTTAATGATCACACAAGAACCACTTCTAGAGGTTATGATGAAGTACATAATGACTTCGACTTTAGGGATAAATATGAAGGATGAGTTTGTTTTTAGACTCCGTGAATGCTTGTGAGTTGTTCATAGCTATCTCAAGCTTCCAAAATAGGGAGATGAATTTGGTGACCTTTAGTATTGTTGTGGCTAAGACTTACATTAATTACATTTAAAGTTGACAGTGGTGTATGTGCTATGTTATTCAGAACGAGAATCTTACAATCCAACATAAGCTTGTGGTTATGAATTTAGATGTCAGGATAATGAAGAAGGAGAATAAGAAAAAGAGGGTTGCATATGACCAACCTAAGATTGGAAGGTATAACTAGGGACAAAGCTTGGGAGATTGAGGAGAAGTTAGTGGGTACATGAGTTGGGGAATAGTAGGGATGCACTTACTATATAGGCTAGAATAACTGGTTGCATCAAGAAAACAACTAAAAAACTGTTGCGGGAGGTGGGGGTGGTTTAAGGGGTTACCCAAATGGGCACAAATGGGCATGTTAGTGATATGGAGAGGTCCATGAAAATATTTACGCCAATAAGGTTGATTATATGGTATTAGTGGAATTAGATGAGGAGGACAAGAAAAAGAATATGGAGAAGTACTATAAGGAGAAAAAGAAACAAAAGTTAGGCGATTAAAATGAATACTTGTAAATCATTATACTACTGTTTTTCAGCAGTCTCTTATTCTTATTTTTCTTCGCAACTAAATCCAATGCATTTTTAGACAATCCCATGACATTTTTCACCACGACAGTCATTCACAAACTGCTATCCTTTGCTTTCAAAACCACTACAACCTTCCTTTTCCTCCCCTTTTCACGAAAAGAAGTCAAATGAAAAGTTGTAGTGGCCCTGAAAGCAAATGATAGCATTTTGCAAAAGACTGTCGTGGCAAAAAATACCATGAGGTTGGGTAAGAATGCATTAAATGTAGGTGCCAAAAAAGATAAGAATAAGGGATTAATGAAAAGCAGTAGTATAAACAATGATAATTATAATGTAGCGAAGGTTGTAAATGATGTAGAATTGACGTTTCAATTGCATTGTTCCATGAACAGCTTGCCACGAATTTCAAAAAAATTTAGGCCTTATAAATCATAACTTTGGGGTGTGAGTTAGACCTAAGACCTAATTTAACATGGTATAACATCTTTTCACAATTTTTTCAAATGATTTAAAATGTCACCCCCCAAAATTGGGAGGCATAACTGGTACTCGGTAACCTATCTGATCGAGTCAGACATTGAAACATACTAGCGAACCAAATTGTGAGACAAAAACATCAAGCAACACAACATCTAAAATGTGAATCCTGGTCCATGAAGGTCATGATCTGTATGACAATAACTCATACAAACAATGTTAGAAAAGCCTAAAAAATATGTACTAGCTAGCCAACGAGGCCGCAACTGAAAATATACCTACTCTCTCTCTCTCACACACACACCAAGTCTATGGGGCTGGGGATTGAACCTTACAAAAGAAAATCCAGAATATTGTGTCCACAATAGCCTCTACGAGTGACATAATCACTGTCGGGACAAGACCCCGACTATACCCAAATTGTACAACAAAAGTAAACATCCTCTAATAGCCCCATGATAAGATGAAGCTTACCAACTCTCAGCTGAACCCGAATCCTAGCGGGTGGGTTGATCAGAATCCCTGTCTGAACCAGCTCGCACGAAACAAAAAATAACATCCCAGACAATGGGACATCAGTACGAATAAAAATGTATTGGTATGTAAAGTGGAAAATATAATCATAAGTAGCTACTGTAAAAGGGTAATAGGGATACCACCTGAAACTGAAACTCAAATAATCTCTATGGCTGACATTTGACCTCTTACTATTTAAATATGCATGGTATGCTTGTATAATCGTATGTCGTGAATACATATATCTAGATGCAAATGCATGACATACCCAACCAAATGCTAGCAATAGCGGTGCTTTCTGGTCGCTAACCGACATCATATTCGCCAACTTGTTGCCATCGGCGTCTCATACGTATAAATATAGACAATAGGCCTTATACCTCCCGATTATAGCTTGGGAGTAGAATGCATAGCATGCCATGTCATGGATTCATAATGCCTATATGTTAATCATTGTCATGTTGCCAATCTTGGCCCATTTGTACTCTTGTTCTCATAACCTTGTAATCACTTTCGTATGTAACCTTCTCATGGAACCTCATATGTTCTTCCGAATAAGCTTGAAAACTTAACTCGACTTTTAGAAAGATAACCCAATTAACTTGAAGATGTTCATAACAAGTTTAAGGTGATTTACTTAGTTCCTATACTTGTTTCCTAGATAATTTATAAAAGAAGTATTTCAAAAATCAAGTGTTCTAATAGTTTAAACATTTAAGTTATATTTGAGAGTGCTGAAAATCGTGTGTTACTTTAAAGATTTTTCATAATAAACTTTAGTGGGGAATGAGGGATGGTTACAAATAATAAAGGTCTCCCGTAATATTTTTCAGTCACACCACTGAAAGAATAATAAGAATTCATACATATGGACATATAATTAACGAAATCGATAAAATGACATGTAGATGTCAAATACCCTATTTATCCAAACTAGTGAAATATCAAAATTCTAGAATTATGTAGATAATTCAGCTGAGATCCCAGTGTCTTTCATGAAAGTCTTTCTAGCAAGAGAATAGCAAAATATCACATTTGGAGTTTTAGAAAATTTTCAGAAGTCGTGCTAAAATGAAGGACAAAGCTCAGCCTCAACATACCTTTTCTATGAACGCTCGAATGCCCGTAGTTTCTTCACGAAAGTTTTTCCTTACGTCCTAAGCTTCACAAACACTATATATACACAACTGGTACACACATATAAATAATTCATAATTGAGCTTAAATCGGCAGATTTGTCATATGGACCCAACTTGACGAAACATCAGTAGAACTTCGTAAAAACTATCATAAAAGAGTCTCGAGATGATTATCTTAGCAAACCAAGTGTAAACCTTGAAGAAACACCAATAATTACCAATTTATATCTTTAAAAACTAGCTCCATACGCAACTAATAGAAGGGGAAAATGATTGTCACGTGTAGAGATCACATTTCCAGGCACGGGGGTAACCTTTAATGATAGAAATCTCTCAAACTAACATTCATCATGCAATAACTCCATTAGAACCCTTACTTCAGCTTTCTTTCAGGTTGGGAAGTGAAAAGGAATGCTTTTATAGGTTAAAACGTCGAGTAAGTCAACATACCATATTTTTGAGCCGATCCAATTCGCGATCCGGATTCTGCCCAGGTAGTCCGCAGTAAAACCCTCATAACTTTTTACTCCATTATCAGTTGGATACGGGGTTTTGTGCGTTGCAAACTAGACTCGTAGGCCTTCGATTTGATATGTCATGAGCTTTGTAACTCTTTATATATTGAGAGAAAACATCCAAGACATTTGACCCAAAGTTAAAGAAAATTTTATTAGAGAAATTTCGATAACTTTTGCCGACCTTAGTTTCGCTAATTTTCTTGACTTCAAAACTTAACATACGACCATTGTGCTATCATAATATCTCGTAACACATTATTCTTAGCATGTTAAACACTCATAGGCTTATCCCTATGGTATGGGATAATTTTAAATCATTCAAACGGGTGAAGTGCTATCCGAGCCATTTCTTTAATCCCAATCTTTGTTTGACCTAAACTTAGTTTAGTTCTGTGATATTGCCACCCTTTTTCAATTTTAATATCCAATGTACTATACCAAGTAATATACAGCTCATATAACCACGCCACATATATTATGCAGGAATAGAGAAAAAAAAGTATGGGATCTTACATAAAATCACTCCACTTGCAGCAAAAGATAGTTCTATGGTTCCAAACCACTTTATGATAATAAGATGAATCATATACACTCATCACCTTTTGAATGAATTGGCTCAGTACATTGTGATTGTAAAGATTACAAGATCTGATTGAACATTGCAAATAGCCTTGTACATCAATTCTCATGATTTTCAATCTTTTTTCTAGCAATACAATGCATGTTCCAATTTAATAATTTTCTAAGAGAAAGCAAAACCCCATCTTTTAAGCACTCTTCCATATCTGTATAATTTAGACTTACACAAGCACTAGATCAAATGACAGAAATTTGATGATGTATTGGATTCCACAAATCTCTACAGTCATAACCAAGATTCAGCTCATCTGTAATAAGGTCAGATAAACCAATGTTTTCTTCGCACATTTTCCTCTTTAGTCTGTTCCGCTTGTATGTAAGTAACTCAACTTTTGAACAAGCAGAGTTACCTTGTTGATTCCGCTTGTTCAAAAGCTAAGTTACTTGCATACAAGAGGAATAAACTAAAGAGGAAAATGTACAAAGAAAATGTTGATTTATCTGACTTTACTATAGAGGAGCTCAATCTTGGTGATTATTGTAGAGATTTTTTTGTTCGTTAGGCATCTCAACGAGAAGGTTCACAACATAATTTGCATTTGCAGGATGCTAGCACCTTGAATTCTTCGTTTTGTTACTGTGTACATTTCTTTAAAAGAACTTGCATTTCGAATCCATAAACTTTAAATTCTGACTCGGACTTTCTGCTAGTATTGCATCCCTAAATCTTCAACAAGGTTAGTATGTCTCCACCATTGATGGTGTATTTGCATGTTGGCTTGAGTCATCCATTCCCATAATATATTAATATCTATGTATTTAATATCAGGCTTGACATAATTAATAAAGTTGATGTCATGTGATTAGAAGGTTACAGATTTGAGCGGTGAAAAACAGTCTTTTGCAATTAGTAAAAATGCATGATGATAAGACTAGTACAATAGATCCTTATAATCCAGCTTTTTCTCAGACCTCACACATTGCAAAAGTTTAGTATATCGGATTGTCATTTTTTTAATAAGTCAAAATACATAGACAACTCAAACTTTTCCTCATTCTCAATCTTAATCTTGTTCCATTATAACCTTTCAGTCTTATTTTTCATGTAAGGCCTTCTCATTGTTGTAAACATTATAAATATCTATTAGTTTTAAGAATAAGATATCTTTTTTTTTTCAATTTAAATTTTTCACCCAATATATTTAAATTTTAAAACTAAATTATATTTTAATGCATGTTATATATCTTTAATTTAAAATTATAAATTAAAAAATAATAATTTTTACTTTTTTAAACTCATGTCAAATTCAAATCAATAATTTGCTATATTATCCTTACAAACTGTAAAAAAGAAAATCATAAAATAGTAAAGGAACAGAACATGAAAAATACATGTCGTGGTTAGGGTCAATATTGGCGGCTTCGATGTTTCTATGTAGAATAGAACAAAAAGTCACGTGGATTATGTTTTTTTTTTTTTTTTATTGTTTCCCACGGTATATTCACGTTAAATTTGAGCTTGACTATTTTAGATTTACGTCGATGCATAGAATCCTTTCGGAGAAAAACACTTTTTTATCATGAACTTTTTCATTCAAATCAGGTGAATTTTGCGTCCAAACGAATTAGAAAAACAATATTATCATGTGCATAACAACATATATGTATATTTTTGGGTTATTATTTAAAGAAGCATATAGCAAATATATTTTTAAAAAGTATTGCTTACATAAATAATAGATAATGTATTCCATATGTTAAAATATACAAACACTCAGGGGCAGATTTAGAGGATTTCAAGGGTATATCTAAACCTTTTAATAAAAAAAATACATTGTATGTATAAGATATTTTTTATATATCAAATATAGTTTGAAATTCTTGAACATAAAATTAGAGGCTGATTCATTGATTAAAAGGGTTCAAAATTTATCTTAGATTTTCAAATTTAAATCTTAAACACTATATTTTGACTTTTTCAAACCCTTTTAATGAAATCTTGAATCCATCACGGCAAACACATCTATTTCTCACTAAAACTATGTAATTTCACTCCACATTATCCATTTTGGAATTTTCAATTAAACGCTTATTTAATTCATTATATTAAGATTACATATATTAATTATTAATAAATGGCCTTACTGACAAATTTAATTCATTGATTAATTTATTTTAAGCTTAAGATACTTCATGTGTCAGATTCATAAATTTACCAATGAATTTAACACAGTGAAAACTTATAATCTTCATAAAACACTTGTCATCAATTTCTATATTAAGAATTAGTTTCATCAACTAACTCATTATTTTATTATATTATCATCATCCAATTTATCAGACAGATTGATCCACTTATCTTATACCTTTTAATCAAAATGATAATTAATCTATACAACTCATAAATATCAATACATTTGATAAATCAAAAAGTATATTCTTAAATCAATCTGAAACAACTATCTCTATTCAATCTTGTTTGATACATACTATTAATTTAGCTAGAAAAATAACATCTAAGTCCATGCAAAGAGAAACTAAGACACAATTATCCAAACTAATATCAACTTATATCATGCAAACTTTTTTTTCATCGTAGCCACCATTGATGACGATCTCTTGATATTCTTGTGAAGAAATCAAACACGATAACTTCTTCATAAATATCAAAGAAAAGATTATTAATAGATGACTTATTAATACTATTTCTACACAATGGACATGTCATGCGTCCATAACCAAACCATCTATCAAGACAAACTCTATGAAAAAGATGATTACATCTCAACTCTCTAACTTGTTCTCCTTCTTCTATTTCACATAAGCAAACTGCGCATTCTATTGATGATGATGATGATGATGAATCCAATTGATCCTCCTCGTGAAAACACCTAACATAAAGCTCATCGTGAGAAGTTGATAGCTTGAAATTAAGGATGTTGGTGTTGTTATAATGAGGAAAAGATTGGAGGAGGAGAAAATCCCAAGTCCATTTTATGAATTGAATCAAGTTTTGTATCTTTGATAGTTGAAACATTTTGTGGTTTTAATTTTTGTAGGAGGAAGAAAGACTTGAGTTTATGTGAAAGGGATAAGAAGCTTTATATAGAGGATCCCAACTCCATATTTTTGTTTTCATGTGTTTTAGTTTGACCAATACAAATTCTAAGTAGTAATGATTTTTTTAAAAATTTTGTTATCTTAAATTAAATAGGTATTTAATGTATGAAAATTTCATTTAAATTTTATGATCTTAATGGAAGGATTAGAATTAAGAATTTGGTTTCTTTATCCAAATTTATGTGTCACTTTATTGTTTTTCAAGAGTGAATTTAACTGATCAACTTAGTATTTAATATTAAAGTTAGATATTTTAAATTTATATAAAAAATACTATAAATTACATTTTTTTTTCTCTTGACTGGAAATTACATTTTACATTACGTTAAGCGTTTCGATATATAATTTGAATTTTGAAAAATGAAAAATATTATATAAATTAAGATAGATGAAATACTAAATATATAATAATATTTTTTTAAAATAAAATAAGACGCGTAACTTAAAATTGAGGGAATAATATGTGTAATTCTTGGGGACCACAGCCTGAAAAAGAAAGTTTGAATATTATTATTATTATTATTATAATATATATATATATGTATATATATATATATTCAATAGAATACATTAAAGGAAATGATAATTTTCTTGCAGACTTCATTTCTAGAAATGTCCAATATGGACAATCAGACAAAAATCCTGATGAACAGGATATATGAAGGAATGAAGAAAGTGGATGAGTCCATTGATGAAAAAAGCCAAAAGCTTTTCAAAATAAGAGACGAGCTATCAAAGCTGTCTGAACAATCTCGGATGTTACAATCTGAAATAAATCAGCTTAGTACCACTCAGGCTGATAACAAGAGAGAATTTTTACTCTTGTGTGAACATTTGAACACACGGAATTCAAATTCGAACGGGAATATTACTCCCATCAAAGTGGCAGGAGATGTCCCACTAGCACCTAGTGCCAAAAACATCTCAATGGTAAGCAAGGATATGCCAATTTCTGAATCGAAAGATAAAGAAAAAAGCCTAGCAAATGAAGCCACCGGCTCATCATCAGCGAAAGCTGAAAAAATTACATCTGGGAAACCAGAGAGTAAAACTAACCAAGTTCCTTCAGGAACAAAAGTTTTTTCTTCTTTTCAGGTTGGAAAACAACATCCAAAGGAAGAAGAATATCTTGCATTCACAAGATATATCTATAATCTTCCAGAAGAAAGTGGAGAAACATATGGCGTTTTAGGAACAAGAAGTTTGTTTCCTAGGATATCAATTTTTCCTAACGGAATACCGGGCTTTACGGCTCAATTATTTGAATTTGGATACTTAGATCGAGTATACACAAAACCAGATCTAAAAGAAATTTCCCAACTACCAGCAAAATTGTTCGAGGCAATTAAAAACTTTGCTCAGGGCAATGGAGTTTACTGCAGATTCTATAGCATATCAATGGAATGTCAGGATTTGCAAGCATATTATTCAACTCTCAATTATATTTCGATTGAGAAAATTAAAGACTTTAATGTTAAGGCAACAGGAGTTGAACAAAAACTTCCTCACCTTAATAAAAAATGGATCCAAACAAGAAGAGCATTAGGGATAAAAGCCTTATATGCCATTCTAACAAGATTTTACAAGGAAGATTGTAGAGTCATCGATCAAGACAGTGATTGGGTCTTGATTACTAAAGGAAAAACTAAGTCCAAAGAACTCAAGGAGAGAATACTGGACATAGAACTTCACAGGCTAAGAGCCACGGAAGAGACATGGAAATTAGCATGCAAAATGCTAGATCATGATCATGTCTGATTGAAGAAGAAGACAAAGAAGATGATGTCAGAAGGTAGCTTATTAAATATTAGCCCTGAAACTTGTCCGAGCCTAGTTACTAAATCAAGTATGGATAGATCCATATTGCAACCCTGTTTAAAATACATTTTATTGATGTCAGCCTTTTTCTGACTTAACACAATTCCGTTTTTAAACAGATTTCTGAAAATTCTTTCAGATGTTTTAAATGTTCTTCATATATNTTATTATTATTATTATTATTATTATTATTATTATTATTATTATATATTGAATGGAAAGGAGTTAAAAATGCTCTTCAAATATATAAAATTTACTATATATATCATCCGTCAATAAATCATTATTTTATTAGGTCAAATATGCCTTTATTATTTCTCGAAATTAGATGATTAAGTAGTGTACCACTCCCTTCCTCCCTTCTCAAGCCTATTGAAATTGTAATATTTTATTTGAGCATTGCCCCTTTCTTTTGAATTTCTCAAATCTTCTTAAATCTACATAATAATAATAATAATAATAATAATAATAATAACAATAACATATTCAATGTTAATTTCATTAAAAAAATTTAATTCAAATCTTCTTAAATTGTTTAAACCACACTAATAAGTTTAATTCTACCATTTTTCGAAAAAAAATATAAAGATGAGTATACATGATAAATTTAATATGCTATATTAGAGAGTATATAATTAACAAGTACTTCTTTTATTTTGTTTCAATTTGTTTATTTTACTTTTCTTTTTTGGTAACTTTTAATTCTAACATTCCACATGACATATTTAAAACCACAAGACTAAATGATATTTTGGTATATTCTACGTATCTTTAGTTTAAAATTTTATCATTTAAAGCCTAAAAATTTTATTTACGTTCTAAAATTTTATGTCAAATCAAAATCAAACAAATTAATTAAAACAAATGGAATAATAAATATGTATATATAATGTATCAAACAAATTAATTAAAACATATCATGAAGAATGAAATAATTAGAAAGTTACTAAATATTTTTTAAAAAAAATTGTTTAAATAAGGAAAATATGATTCTCAACCTTTGCTATTTAGAGTGAATATGATTCTCAACTATGTTATTTAGAGAGAATATGATTCTCAACTTTGCTATTTAGAGCGAATATATCCCTAGTTAAAAAGATGATACATATAAACCATTGTTATTTTATTGAGATATTGGATTATTTGTTTGTATGAGGCAAGGCTATTTAGAGTGAGTTAGTTTCAATCAATTAGTTATTTGGCGACTTAGTGTCTTCAGAAGTCGTTTACAAAAACCATGATAACGCGAATAATTTCACTAGTTTATAAGAAAACAAAAACTTCCATGGAGAATGATTATTTTCTTTTATTTTTATGAAGAAAATTAGTTGCAAGTGGCTGTTGAAATAGATCATTAACAGTAAGCTTGATTTGGTTTTATTCATATATAAGATTTGGATTATTTACTAAATCATTGGTATAAGTTGAAAGAGGGAGAGGGAGAGAGAGGAGAGAGACGAGCAAGATTGAGAGAGCGAAAGTAAGAAAAGTTAGAAAAAGTGAAGTATAATGCTAGCTATAGTTATAATTTTTTTATAAATATACGTGTCAATAATCGACTCAAATTTAAATGGATCGAATGAATTATAATTTCATAGATTAATTAATTTTGCCACTCAGCTTTGTAGCCTCTTGACTGGAAATTACATTTTACATTACGTTAAGCGTTTAGATATATAATTTGAATTTTGAAAAATGAAAAGTATCAGATAAATTAAGATAGATGAAATACTAAATATATAATAATATTTTTTAAAAATAAAATAAGACGCGTAACTTAAAATTGAGGGAATAATATGTGTTATTCTTAGGGACCACAGCCTGAAAAAGAGAGTTTGAATATTTTAAGAATGTTTATTAAAATATAAACGTTTCAAAATAGCTATATACATAATATGTGTAGCAAAACCACAATATTTTGGCCGGTTGATTTATTAGTGATGAGTTAAGCATAAAATTTTTAAAAAAGTCTTTTAAAAATAAATATATAATTTAAATATGTAATAACATTTGTGTGCTTATAACGTTTAAGAAATTCGTAATTTTAAGGCATAATATATAAATAAGTCAGTTAACTTAGCTTCAGTTGATATCTACATCTTCCAATTTTAAATGTGTATAAATAACTACTTATATTTATATAAAATTAAGCAAATAAATATACTCATCCTACATAGCGTTATTAGTTATATTTTAAATTTATAGAAAAAAGAGAGGAAGAAATGTTTTTGTACTTATCAATAAGTTTATTCCTCAGTGTCAGCTTTGATGATATGAGCCAACAATTTGAAACATAGCAATACCAAAAAATGATGTTATTCACAAATTTAGGACGTTGTCCATAAAAAAGTGATTTGTACTCCCCTGTTCACTTTTAATTGTTAGTTTTTATAAAATTTAATGTAACTAATTTTAAAAATTAAATTAGATTACATTAATTTAATATTTTAAACAGAAAATTTAGATATTCAAAAACTATATGAAAAGTACTATAAATTATAATTTTTTGCATATCAATATGATAAAAAATACATCATATATAATATGTTAGTCAAAGTTATTATCGTTTGACTCCAAAAAAGAAAATTATGACAATTAAAAGTGAACGGAGGAAATATTATGTTTTATTGTTGAGAAATTTGAATAACTTATTTAGAATGATAAAACATCTGAATCAAAAGTTGTAGATGAAACACATGAAAAAGAGGTCAAATATACTTGTTTTGTTTTTCTTTTTTTGCCTCATTCAAATGTTAGAGGTGCTCATTTTGTATTTTGCATATTATAGTAGTTCACCACCCATTTTATGATTATTGACAGTGAAAGCTAGACAAAAAAAATAGTAGATATATAGAAAATCTAAGAGGATTCAATATATATATTTTGCCCACATGACTAAACGATGTTTTGATATATTCTACGTATTTTTCGTTTAAAATTATAACATTTAAGGCCTAAAGAACTTCTTTACATCCTAAAATTTTATGTCAAAATAAAATAATTAAAACAAACGAAATAATAAATATATATATATATATTATGTATCAAAAAATCATTGAAATTTTATGATCTTAAACATATCATGAAGAATGCTAAAATTAGAAAATTACTAAATATAAAAGAAATAATATTGTTTAAATAATTTAAAAAATAAATAGCAAAAGGGGCAAATATGATTCTCGACTTTGCTATTTAGAGCGAATATACCCTAATTAAAAAATGATACATATATACCATTGTTATTTTATTGAGATATTGGATTATTTATTTGTATGAGGCAAGGTTATTTAGAGTTGGTTACTTTCAATCAGTTAGCTGGCAACTTAGTGTCTTCAAAAGTCATTTACAAAAACCGTGCGTAGCGCGAATAATTTTACTAGTTTATAAGAAAACAAAAACTTTCATGGAGAATGATGATTTTATTTTATTTTTGTGAAGAAAATTTGTAATGACCCGAAAGGTCATTTTGGTAATTTTTCGTGGAAATGACTATTTTGCCCTTTCGGTAGTTGCCCCGAGTCCCATGTTTTGTGGTTGTAAAGTTGGTTTGAGGAAAAGTTGGTAAAAAGTTGAGTTTTTGAGAAGTTGAGTTTTATGAGTTACAGTTGGTTAAAAAGTGCTTTTTCGAGTCATTTGGAGTTTCGGGACTCGGATCGGATTTCCGTCGATTCCNCTATATTAGAGGTTTGTACATGTGACAACCAATTCTGGGGTTATGTTGAGTTTATTTAAAGACTTCCGCTTATCTTGCTATCTTATTCTTGTTTTATTAATTCTGTATCGTCGGGTTTTTGGGTGTTAGGCTAACGTGTCCGGTGGGGTTTGGGCATGTGCCATCACATCCGGTTTTGGGGTGTGACAAAATTAGTTGTAAGTGGGTGTTGAAATATATCATTAACAGTAAAATTGATTTGGTTTTATTCATATATAAGATTTGGAATATTTATTAAATCATTGGTATAAGTTGAAAGAGGGAGAGGGAGAGAGGAGAGAGACGAGCAAGATTGAGAGAGCAAAAGTAAGAAAAGTTAGAAAAAATAAAGTATAGTGCTATCGTTATAATTATTTTTTTGTAAATATACGTGTCAGTAATTGAATCAAATTTAAATGGATCGAATGAATTATAATTTCATAGATTAATTAATTTTGCCACTCAACTTTGTTGCCTCTAACGTAAAAACATTATTGTAAGCCTAAGTCTAAGGCATCAATGGTCTGGTCCCTCAAAATCCTACTCTATTTGATTGACATTTACTCTAGAGTATTATTAAGACAGATATACTATTTAATTAAGAGTAATTTAATACACTATTGGGTAGGGGACGTTCGGTTCGGTTTTACCAAAATTTGATTTGGTTCTTCAGTTTTTTATTTTGAAAAAGTGTGCATCGAATATTTGGTTCAGTATTTTTTAAACGATCTTTCAATGCGAATGAAAAATAAAATAAGGATAAAATTAAAGTATAAGACACTTTAAAAAAAATTAAAATATTAAGTGGTGATGTGTCTCACCATGGAACATATTGTGCTTAAATACCATATTTGTCTTTGTCAAGAACATCATGCCTCCAACTATTGCCCGAGGAAAACAAAGATGAAGACGAATTCCTTTACATGACGTACATCGGCAAAAATACGTTAAGGTTCCTCTTAGGAATTAATATTTGAAATTAACTATCTAAATTGTAAATTTATTTATAAATTTCGATTTGTCAATGCACCAAAGTTTCAAAATCCCTATACCAAACATAGTCGAAGAACCAAACTTTTGAAAAAAGAAACATCAACACCAAATTAAAAAATCAAATTAGTTTAAGTTGATTCAATTTTTTATTTACCAATATTTATGCCTACCCCTGCTGTTGGATGGACATCTACTCTAAATATTATTTAGATCGATATATTATTGAATTAAGAGTAATTTAATACACTACTTGGTAGACATTTACTTTGAAGTATCATTTAAATTTAATTAGATATATTATTTAATCAAGAGTTATTTAATACACTACTGCGTGGACATTTACTCTAACGTATCATCATTTAAATAGATATACTATTTAATTGAGAGTAATTTGAAACACTACTTGGTGGACATTTGATACCTATTATAATATCTAATTAAGAGTAATTTAATGCTATTCTTTTTAGTTCACGTTAAGTGAATTGCTGAAATATTTTTATAAGCAGTTCAAAGTAAATTATTTACTATTTAAGGAAATTATTGGGACTTTTTTTCATGTTTATCCTTCATTAAATGAGGGTGTTAATTATTTTACATTTTTTAGTATATTAATTTGAAAATAATCAAAAGAATAAAATTAGAAGGTAGTCTTTTTATTTACTTCCTAAAATATTTTTCTTCTGTCAAACCCCAACCGTTCACTTTAATATGGACCACATGTGGAGTCCTTTCTTTAATTTATTTTGTGTGAATTGTTGGAATATGTCATGCCCTTTAAGAAATATGTTTTAGAATATAAATCAATGTTACTTTTCACTATTACCCTTTTGATTATTTTCAAGCTATTCTCATAGAAAATGTAAAATAATTAAGAACCTCATAAAATAAGAAAAAAAATCTAATTACACTAATATTCTTACCATATTTACTAAGGACCCGTTTGACCATTAATATGTGGGGGGGATTGACAAATATTATTTGGTCATACAACTTACCATTATTTGACAAATATTTTTTGACAAACAATCCAAATCCTCAAATAGTAGAAAAAAAATAATTAGTATTTGAGTCAAACTCTATTATTTGAGAACTCATTAAAAAAATTAAAAATTATCCCAAACCTTATATTATATAAAACAATCATCACTTATAATTTTGGATTGAATTTCAGTTCTAGTTTGTTCTATAAAATTTATACAAATATATACATATATTATACAGTTTCTCTCAGAAGTCACTTCCAATTACAAGCAGTAACAATAGTTTTTCGTATACAAATTAATGATATTTTTATTTATTTTCTTCCTCTTTTTTAGATTCGTATTAATTGTGTTCATTGTCATAACTTTTCACGGAACATGTTTATTACAAAATGTTAATACAACCTTATGATTTTTAATAATGTTTAAAATTTATGAGTATAAATTATATTTCTTTAAAAAGTCAAATGTTTTCACCAAAACCTATGGCTGAACGTGTTGGAAAATTATATGCACAACGGAAATATACCAGAATCATACTGCTTACATGAATAATAGATAACACACGGCTTTCCTTAGAATAGAAAAATACATGTACTTCTCCCTTTCCTTAGAATAAAAAAAGACACATATGGTTAATATTATATATCCCAACAATCTCCCACTTAGGCTTTTAACCATCACAATTGTTAGAATGTATTATATTTAAATGCATGGTTAATAATATTGTAATGACCTGTTCCCGTCGTTATAGAAAAGCCAATGGGGAAAGAATTTGGGTTAGAAAACTTTTTTGTAGTATCTTGAAAATTCCTAGCCTAGTCCGGATTTGGAAGAAATCTGAGTCATGCGAAGTGTAGGGAAATCTAGTAATGAATGAGAGATTCAATAATGGATTTGATCACATGAGTGGATAGCTAAGATGTTAAGAAAACCGTACGACTTTACGGAATCGAATTTGGGCGAGTAGAACTCCTGAAACCGATCTTAGCGTGAGCATGTAGTTTTTGAACGTCCTAGTTTGAAGGTGTGTTGTGAAATGGGGGCTTGGAACTCAAATTCAAGGCTCTGTCTCCGTGTAAGCCACTGTAGCGGGTTGAGGACGGCTGTAGCGGGCCAGTAGCGAATTAAGTCGAGGAAAAACTCCAATTTCGTTATTTTTCTGCAAACTTCATTCTTAAGAGTTAGGAGATGACCCAGTACGAGTTCATGACAGTTTTCCACAACTTTTGGTGCTAAATGTAAGAATTTTACTCGCCTAATCCATTTTTCGATCCGTAGAACTTAGATTCATGGATAATTATCGATCTTCGGGGGAGGATTTTGGCCTGAAGTTAATGGTGGGAACAATCCCTAGCTGCATATTAAGATCATAGGTTTGGCCTATGGTTGATGATTTCGATTGTAATTCGAGTAATTAGGCCTCGTTTATTGATCTTTGCATTAATTGTTGTTTTTAGACCACGAACAAACGGAAAGAATCCGGAAAGGAAAGATTCAAGTGCCTTAGAGAGATTCAAGCTTGGTTTCGAGGTAGGTGATGGTTTGATTTCATGTTTATGTGATGTATGTTGGAAATTGCTTCATTGTAATACATATATTTATGTGAATGTAGCATTGTTGATCAAACCTAATGAAATGAGTATGAATGACCAATTGTATGCCATGAATCAACACTTGATTGTATGATTATGAGTATGTACATTATGGGTGTGAATGTGATCGTAGATGTGTTGATTGGATTAGGTGTCACGTTTCGACACATACATTAGATCGGGTGTCACGTTCCGACACATATATTGGATCGGGTGTCACGTTCCGACACACTAATGAGATCGGGTGCCACGTTCCGGTATACTAACAATTGGGGTATGGGTTCCTTGAGAGGACCATTGAATTGTCATATTTACTTGTTATTGAGAATGTGGATTTGTACATTGCTTTTGAAATGATAAATGTGTATATATTATGTACACGTCATGTTTACTATGTTGTGACTGCCTATATATGTTTCACTTACTAGAATTGCCGTGTGATCCTACCAGTACATTGTGATTATGTACTGATACTACACTTGCTCGTTCTTTGTTGAGTACAGGGCATCTTTAGGAGGCTATTGATAGACCTCAGCTATGTTGTGACTACCTATATTAGTTGTTTTGTTAAACACCCGGAGTTTATGGGAACTCTTTATTTCTTTTGTCATTTAAACCTACTTCTGTATCTTTAAATGCCTAGCTTTTCGTTAAGTTGTTTAGTAAGGTTGTAGTAGTGGTTCTCCCACTGGAAGATTAGTGTGGGTGCCAATTACGACGGTCTGGGTTGTGACAAATATATATCCTAACAATCTCCCACTTAGATATTTAATCTTGAAAATTATCAGAATACTATTTCTAAACACATGATTTATAGTATATATCCCTACAGAACGCATGGTGAAACTTCACCTAAAAATGACTTGCTAAAAATATTTGGAAATCTATGGTCAAACGCTAGTTATATCTCCCTCAAGTCAGATAGACCTAGATACATGTATTGTTGCTATCAAATACACTCTTAAATACAAATACATAGGGAAAAAGACAGACAAGAAAGGAAGGAGGTGAGCGAGAGAATTTGTGTATCCAAAATACATGTGAATCAAACTAATTTAAAGGATAAAACACCTTTTAATATACATTAAGGATCATTTCAATCACAATAAAATATATTAAGGATCATTTCAATCACAATCAAATATATTAAGAATCAAAATAAAGCAATACATATACCTTAAAGATCATTTTAAGTGCATTTTGTTAGCCATGTGTATCCACAACTAACTTAACAATTTTTCCTAGATAAAAATGTTAAGTTTTAGAATAAAGGTATACTTATAGAAATCTCATTAATTTAAGAGTTAACTACTTAAATACACGTTAGTTTGAAATGTTACAAATCTTACCAAATTTTGGTGCATTCAGATACGTGTATCTAGATATAATATTTCGGGATACATGGGTCAAAATTAAGTATAATTCGTTCTGGATACATTGTAACCAAGTGGATTCGCATGTACTTGAGATACATAGATAAATATCGCTCGCCTCCTTCCCATATTGCTCGCTACTCTCATATCTCGCTCGTGTATCTGGTATCCCTTATATGTATCACACCATATACATGTATATAGTATGTGTCGGAGTACATATAGAAATCTTACTCGCCTCTCCCATCTCACTCACAATTCTATATATATATATATATAACATAAAGTAATTAGCTTAATATTATTCAATGGTGGGCTTGATTTGAATTGTCTTTAATTAGCAATAATCTTATCCTCCAATATTCTTTTCTTTGCTAGGCTCCTTCGCCCCCTTCTTCCCTTATTAATTGTATTTTATTATATCATTTTTTATTATAGTAATAAAATAATATTAAAATAAGTGATATTTATCATAAAGAGATGTGATTGTAACACTATTTTGTCTAAACAGGCAAGATAAAAGTGATCTTTAAGGTTATCCTTTTCGATATTCAACTCAAGTAGTAAAAAAACTAGTTTTTAATTTATTTATTTTAATCGGATTTGACTATTAGATACTCAAAATTCATTAGATCAACTTCTTTATCAATAAGAGTTATGATGAAATGAATATCATCTTTCATCTCGAATTCAAATCTTGCATATGAAAAAAAAATATTTCTAAAAATATTTTCTTAAATAGATTTAACGTTATATAGTATATTCAATTTAATCTAGCCCCCGATATCAGATATCACATTAAAAATAATGGATCTTTGTGAAAAAGTATTAAAATAACTACAAATAACTAAGCATGCGTGCGTGAGTGAGTGTCTTTAGACATCACTTTTGACAAAATTTTATACTCTTTATAATTAATTTCTTCTTAATTTTCAAGGTCCCTTTTATAAACTAATTAAGACAATATTATCTTCCAATTTTGTTTTGCATATAATCTTGTATGTTCTTTTAGGATAACAATTTTTTAATAATTAACAGTGAAAGGTTATAGACTTGTAGTAAATAATTATATTCCAAGTGTAGTACATTGTTGAAAACTTGAAGTTGGCCATTTTTGACGGAAATAACAGCCGCAGACTATTTTTTCTTTATTAAATTATACTATATAGTAAATATAATCCTTCATATTTTTTATTTAAATATTTGTTTTTGAACGTGTTTAATTGAAATAATTTTTATTAGTAAATTTCTAAAATACACTCTATGTTCTTCTGCTCTATTCTACTACAACAATACCTATAGTATACACGGTTAATATAAAGATTTTTTTACATAATTAGGTCATATTTATATATTGAAAACGGATAATAATTTATTTTATTTTCAAGACTATAAATCTGATCACATTTTAAGAAGCGAATTATCTATATCCTATAGATATCTTTTGATTGTCAAGATAATACAAAAATCAATACTCACTAATAATGTATATAACTAGGTGCGGAACCAGCATGCGATCACAAGGCTTATCTTATATTATTTATATATAGTTAAATTTACTTTTATATGTATAGTAGGTGTTGAACTCATTTTTCAACTAGTTCATATATTTACTTNGAGTTATCTATATACTATAGATATCTTTTGATTGTCAAGATAATACAAAAATCAATACACACTAATAATGTATATAACTAGGTGCGGAACCGGCATGCGATCACAAGGCTTATCTTATATTATTTATATATAGTTAAATTTACTTTTATATGTATAGTAGGTGTTGAACTCATTTTTCAACTAGTTCATATATTTACTTTTTCTAAACCCTATTCATAAAAATTCGGACTTTACCGCTGTGTATAACATAAACTATTAATTATGTTTTCCTTTGGATAACAATTTTCTACTCATTGAAGTCCATATTGCTGACGTAAAAGGCAGCCGCAGACTTGTTTTGCTTTTATAAAATACAATACAGTTACTATTTTATTTTATTGTAAAAAAAATTGTCTTTATTGGAATGTGTACTTCAACACAAAGAATTTAAATTAATTATTCTCTACAACACACTAAAATTCTTCTTCTCTATGCTACTATTACTACAACTATATATACAAATCAATTGGTGCACTAAAATTCATCAATATCATTTCTTTCTATACTTACTCCATATCATAATCTACATCTACATATTCAACAAATTAAGCCTTCAAAAATGTCTTCAAGATCAAAGTTATTACTTAACTATATAATTTATATTACATCTCAATTAAAATGGGCTTTGAATTATCTTCTACTTCAATCTTTTTTCTCTCATCCTACTTACAACTTCATCGTCTCTGATATAAACAACGTTATAACACCTCGTGATGAGCTCAATGTTAAGCGTTTTCGTGAGGAGGAAGTGGAGTCGTCATCATCGTTATCATTATCATTATCATCAGTAGAATGCGCGGTTTGTTTGTGTAAAATAGAAGATGGAGAAGAAGTTAGAGAGTTGAAATGTGAACATTTGTTTCATAAGGTTTGTTTGGATAGATGGATGGGTTGTGGACGTAAAACATGTCCATTGTGTAGAAATTATTTGAAATCGCCACCAATTTATTCAGAGATTAATCAAGAAGTTATAGTGTTGGATTTGTTTTCGGGGAAATCAAGAAGAAATCGATGTGAATGGTGGCTACGATAAATGGTGTTTGTGTTCTGCTCGTGGAGAGAGGGATGAGGGGAAGTGGTGTCCTCTTACGGTCACATATGTGTTCACTTTCGTTTTAAAAGTCAGATTGAATTTTTAATTGGTGCTCGAAGGGTTACGTATTTTCATTCTTTAATTTATTTGCTTATTTGTTTTGTAAATGAGAATTGTAACCTATTTGCAAAATTCAGTATACAAATTGACGTGCTCGATTTTCAATCGTGGTCTTAATTAAATATTCTTATGTTTAATTTTATTTGTTCAGTATTGGCTCAACACAATATTTCTTAAGAAATAGCATCTCAACTATCAATTATTTCCTTTTTGCTATCTAAACTATTGATCATATGTTTAAGTATGAGTTAGTTAAATTAATTAAATGGAAATTAAAGAATCTCCACATGAAGTCAAGAAAAGTGTGCATGTCCAACTATGAAAAAAAATTAAAAAAATTAATTTTTTTTTTTTAAGGGGACTGAACTAAGATCCACTTTGAATTTCAATCAAAAATATCATGTATTATAATAGAAATCGAAGAATAGAAAACTACAAGAGCAAAGTCATGACTATTATATGGAAGGATAAATAAGACATGAATACCCAACTACCTATAGTAGCCTTGTATCTTAATTTGTATGTATCCTCCATAATCTCCCAATTGACCTATCAAATAAATTAATCTACTCACTGTGAATGTCAAAATTGATTATCTAAGGTTATGTCCTTGATAAGTTGGTCAATGAAATGATTGAGAACCCTGACGTTTCAAGTTCACAATTCAGCGGAGGAGACAAGAGAATACTAGGCTTTTCTTCCCATTTGTCCTAGCCTTGGTGGATAGAGTTACCTATATCTGTTGCTGGTGGCAGGTATCTCATGGAATTAATCAAGGTCCGCAAAAGCTAATCTGAACACCACAATCATAAAATAAAAAAAAGTTGAAGCGTCAATGTCTTAGTTGATCACATCTTCCCAATATCTATTCGACCTAACTCTACTTCTATTGAAACCATACATAACCAACTTCTCACCTATCTCCTCTTCACATGTCTGAACCATCTCAACATCACTTCTCGCATTTTATCCTCTGCTAAGACTACATTTTAGAATTTATCCAAAGTGGTAAATAATTTTTTTATTTTTTAGAGGAATGAGATGGAAAAAGGAAAAAAAAAATTGGGTCCTTTGTGATTTCTTGCATTGGCAGCAACCAACGTCCAAAGGCCAAATCTCATCGATTGTGACATTGTAACAAAATATACATAATTCATCAATCTTCATAAACCTATCATCATAATCATAATCAATACAACATTATTGTAAACAAAACAAATATTCCTTCTTGTATATACACACAATATTAAAAAATTATAAACTTTTTTACATTCTTGATTGTGTACGTGGGAAATTGGGCATCAAATTTGCAATTTTTGATCCTGTATCTAATGCTTTGTGGATGTTTTCACAATTTGATTCACCTTTTTGGAGTGGGGTTTCCTTAGAAAGGGTAAATTCTACATAATCTTGAATTTCTGTATCTTTTTCTTTGATTTGGGTGTCTGGGTATTCGAATTATTCTGTTTGGTGTTGTGGGTGTTTCTTGAAACTGCATTTGGTGATCTGCCGTACTTTTATTTTGGTCATAGTTGCTGGTGATAATCATTATTTGGCTGCTTTGTTTAGAAAGATTGAATCTTTTTTACTCTGATAAGGTTCTGCAGTGTGTGGAGGGATTGTTCTTATGAATTATAGCTAAAAAGGAGATATTGTTCTGCCTTAGACCTGTCACTAAATTCTGTGTCCTGTGGCAACATTTTGATTTCGCTTAAAATCTGATATGTTTAAGGTTGAGGTTGAGGTTCTTGTTGTGTTGAAAATCCTAGCTGTTTAACTTGGGGGTGGTGTGTGTGTATACTATGAGTGAATTGGTTGGTGAGTTTGGATAAATTTTGGAATAAGAGGAAGTAATTTTCTGCATATTAGGGATATTAGTTTTATGTCAGCAAGTCTGCATTGTATAAGAAATGTTGTAAATGTAGCTGGCTTTGGTGGTGGTGAGATGTTAAAACTTTAATCATCCACCTCCAAGTTATAGAATTTGAAGTTCCATTATCTGTGACTTCTCTCCGGGCTCGTTACTCTCTTTCGACAAATGTAAATATAGTCTGTCCTAGCCTCACTACCAATCTTATAGACTTATAATGGATTCTTCACCATCTCATGAAGAATCTGCTCCTCCAACTGATGTGGCACCTCCAACGTTTAGTCCTCCGCCCACACCTTCTAGTCCATCTGATAGCTCACCACCACCTCCATCTTCTAGTCCACCTCCTAGTTCACCGCCACCTGTATCTTCTAGTCCACCTCCTAGTTCACCTCCACCTGAATCAACTAGTCCGCCACCTAGTTCACCACCACCTAGTTCACCACCACCTCAATCTTCTAGTCCACCACCAGCCTCACCTCCACCTGAACCAACTCCTTCTTCTCCTGTCAGTTCACCTCCACCAACTTCATCACCTCCCCCTGCATTGTCACCTCCACCACACGTACAGAATCCAGAACCTCCTCCAGCACCACAATCACATGGAAATTCATCCCCACCACAATCTCCTGAACCTAAAAAAGGTTCATCATCATCTTCACCACCTTCACCACCTTCATCCAACTCACCTGGGGATGGAGGTGGAGGTGGAAATTCACCACCATCCCCAATATCTACGTCATCAGATAATTCGCCTCCTTCACCAGCCTCAGGCCCTCCTAAAGATTCGCCACCTTCACCAGCTGCATTATCTCCAAGTAACTCACCATCTTCTGATTCACCCTCAAACTCATCAACACCAACATCTGTAATACAATGGTCACCACCACCTCCATCCTCTAATGGTCAACAATCTTCTCTTAATCCTCCTTCATCACAAGTTCCTAGTAACCATAGTTCTGGAAACCATTCAACAGGAAGTCCAAAGCCTGCTGGTGGCAACAGCAATGGTACTGCAGAGACAGTTTCCATTGGCGTTGTAATTGTTCTTTTTTTGGTTGGTATCATCGGAGCAGTTGCATGGTGCATACGGAAGCGAAAGAAGAAGAATTCTGTCCATTGTAGTGGTTATGTCAAGCCAATCTCTGCGTGTTCCTCTCCAAAATCAGGTAAATTTTCAGAAACTATAAAATCATTCCTTTTAGTTTGTTATTCAGTGCTCAAGATGCTTGCAAGAAAAATCAATGTAATATTTGTAGTTGAGACCTTTCAAGTGAAATCTGAGAAGATGTGAAAGTTGTGTACAGAGTCTGCTTTATTGAAGGTCAATGAATCAACACCTGAGAGAAATGGAACGAGCTCTAATTTCCTCAATTCTCCAGCAGACCCTGGCGGATTCAACAGTGCAAAGACATGGTTTACTTATCAAGAACTTGTTGAGGCCACTAATGATTTTTCAGCGAATAATGAATTAGGGAAGGGTGGATTTGGTTCTGTATACAAAGGCTATCTAGCAGATGGAAGATATGTCGCGGTAAAACAGCTAAATATTGGTGGGAGCCAGGGCGAACGGGAATTTAGAGCTGAAGTTGAAATAATTAGCCGGATACACCATCGTCATTTGGTTTCACTTGTAGGTTATTGCATTTCAGAGAACAAAAGGCTCCTCGTTTATGACTATGTATCCAATAATACCCTTTACTTCCATCTTCATGGTAAGCATAACATTTGTAGATTTAATTATTTCATTTGTTATGTTTGGTCACTAAAGCGAGCTGTTGATACTTGCAAGTTACAGCACAAGGGAGGCCTGTCATGAATTGGCCAACACGTGTTAAAATTGCTGTTGGCGCAGCTCGTGGAATAGCTTATCTGCATGAAGATTGTAATACTGTTCTCTTCCTCAATTCTTATGAGTTATCCATGTTTTATTCATGTGATATCTTTCATTGGTTGAACAAACGTCCCCCTTATAGTTAAAAGAGAATGTACAGTTAAAAACTTTACCACAACTTGGAATTAGTTTTAATGATCCCTAAAGCTGTGGCGGGATCATGGATGGAAATCTAAGCTCCACAACCACCTTCTTCCTACTCTTCCTAAAAGCATACCTTAACGAAAGGAAAATAAAAAAGAGAGAGAAAACAAAACATGTAGTAATAATTTTCAGCTCATAGAAGTAGAAGGCCTTCCAGTTGGCATTTCCTTTTTGTAATGTAATGATATTACTTATGCCATTTAGAATTGAGTTCTAAGGTCCTTTTTCATGCCATAAATTACCTCGTTATATAACTTTTTGGCATGAGTGTGGATTATCAAAGCTGCATTAAGATTGTAATTAGTGCTCTGTTCCTTAATCCTTTTATGTTATCCATGTTTATTTTTATTTCAGTTCGTTTGTATGGCTGAAAAACAATGTTTCTCCTCTTTCCTGCCCCAAAAGTTTAAGAGAGAAAGCAGGAGGTAAAACTTTTTACCATATGACGAATCGGATTGTGATATTAGATTATGTGTTCCTATCATATCACTTACACTCTTTTTATTGATCCCTACTCCACTAGCTGAACAGCTGTGGTAAATTAAATGATGCAATCTGAGCTACTTCCAGAACCAACTTTCTCCTATTATCCCTATAAGAGGACTTGAAGTAAAAAGAGAAAATGGAACGTATAAATAGTTTAAGCTCAATGGAAGTAGCAAGATCTTGATATTGGATTTCCCTTTGGTAATGTTATAATATAACTTCCGCAATTTAGAATTGTGTCCTCAGTTTTTATGCAGCTCGTAAATTATCTCGATTATATGACCTTTTGGCAGTATAAATAATGAATTCTAATCACTTCTCTAATTAGTAACTTAAAAGATGTTTTTGTAGCTGAACGTACCAAATGAGGATCAAAATCGAACTAAGACTGAACAAAGCATGATTGGTTCCATTGAGAGAACAGAAAAAATTGTATGACTCAGTTCTTTATACACTCTTGTATTGCACCATGTAGTTACATTCCCGAGAAAGAAATATTTTAATCCATGAGCAGGCATAGTCGCCTTGAACATAAGTATATCTTCCACACTGAAGTGAGCGCATCAGGCTCTGCATTTGTAGTGCATTATATGCTTTTCGATTGCCAATATTCACTCTACGACAAGCATTTGAATAAATCTTCACTGATCGAGCCAGGTTGAAAAGTGAGAGAAACATGTTCAACTGCTCTTGTGAAGCATATAGTGAAAAAGCAAGTGACAAACTGGTTTCTCCATATAACAAAGCTGAATGTGTTAATCATCACTGAGTTATTATGCTATACTGTTGAATAAGTAATGAAAAGTTAAGAAAAGTAGACCAGGCGAAGCGATTGTGATTTTCTATGCTCATTTCCTTCATTCTTGTTACTTGAGCTACCTTTAATTATATAGTTAAAGCATGATACTCCTTTTTTATTTGGTTCTTAATTAATTCTTTTGGTGTGGATGACAGGTTATCCTCGTATTATTCACAGGGACATTAAGTCATCAAACATTCTTTTAGATGATAACTTTGAGGCCCATGTATGTCTAAGTCTTCGAACTCCTATATCCACATTCCTTGTCTCGTGAGCCGCCTTTTACAATTAATTTACTTTCAACAGGTTGCTGATTTTGGACTAGCTAAATTAGCTCAGGATGCAGAAAGTCATATCACAACACGTGTCGTGGGAACATTTGGGTATGTTTCAGTGCCAACTTTTATATTAAGTTGACAGCATAAAATAAATATTTTATTCCATCTTTTTGAATTTCACATATTTATTCTAATTCCTTAGATCTGACTCAGATACATGGCTCCTGAATATGCATCAACTGGCAAGCTGACTGAAAAATCTGATGTATATTCCTTTGGCGTGGTGCTTCTGGAGCTAATTACTGGAAGGAAGTCAGTGGATACATCTCAGCCTTCAGGGCAAGAGAATCTAGTTGAGTGGGTATGTTTGTAGCCAATCTAATATTTGTCTTTCTCGAAATCCATATTTTCATCAGGTCTCCTTTATTACCTCTTTGTTAGAAATTTTGACATTAATAACCGACCAAAGGCAATGAAAGTGCATATCAGCATGCAGAGAGAACTTAATTTTTAGTCCTTTTAGCTAGGATAACCTACAAAATTTCATTTGAGTCAGGATTTGGTTGTTCCTCCGTCTTTTCCCATACTGCACAAGAACTTGGTAGCTGATATGTGAAGAAACCGCCATTTTGCTACTGTACAGTAGGCCTCTAGTTGGTCTGCTAGTGAAGTTCCTCTTCTTTATTTTTCCCTTTTTTACCATGAAATGTGCCTTATCCTGGGAAGAATGTGGTTGCAATGCTGTAAGCCTGAAACATTGTGTCTACATTTTTATTTTTATTTTACAACAATCAAACAGCTTGATCAAGTTATCCGCTTTAATTTCATTGATCCTTTAATGTTAGAAAACTGAAAAACCATTAACAGTAGCAGCCGAAAACTTGTATCTTTTATCATGCTGAATGTGTGAATTCCATTTACTATAGTTATTTTATTTTCGAACTCTTTTGTTTTCTTGTCGTCAGTGCATAGTAGCAGTAGCCAGTTTACAAAGCTTTTAATGCCTTGTATTCTGGTACTAGTTTCCACTGCTAAATTTGAACCAGGCTTAAAAATAACTACTCCATTATATTGTACTGTAACTTAATTTTTTTGTTGTCCAGGCACGACCTTTGCTTAGTCGAGCACTTCAAAAGGAGGAATTTGATCTGTTGGCAGATCCGTGCCTTGAAAAGAACTACGTTGGCACGGAGATGTTCCGAATGATTGAGGCTGCTGCATCTTGCGTGCGTCACTCATCTGCAAAGAGACCAGCAATGGGACAGGTAACTCTTGTTTTGTTTTATTAAAAACCTATGCAAGAGACACCCTCAAGACTCTTCTTGTGAAGGACATTTACAATATTCTGAATTCTGATCATGGTTATGCTTCGTAGATCATGAGAGCTTTCGATGGTATGGCTATACAAGATCTGTCAAACGGGATGAAAGTTGGTGAAAGTGCAATACATAGCGCTGCACTACAATCTGCAGAAATAAGTTGGTTTAGGAAAATGGCATTCGGTAAGCAAGATTTTAGTTCGGATTTTTTCAGCGAAAGTAATCAGAATAGTAGAGAGTCAAATGAACATCCTTAGAGGATTTTATAGAACAAAAAGGCTTATTGAAGCTATGTATGCATCTGTTGATACATCAAAGGTACCTTATTAGCTTAGAGATGCCTTGGTTTAGCTTTCATATGTATAAGTTCCCTTTTGGCTTTGAGTAATTTTCACTATAACTAGTCTACTTCCCTTTGAATGATAAAAAGTCAGAAAGATTGAGAAATAGAACTATTTGATTTCATTCGTTCTTAATAGCCACGAGATGATCATCTTACGGTGATTCTTTTTGTCGATGAATACTCTTATTATACTCGTAACCTTTGAAGGATCCTGCGTAATGATCCGTGAAAGCGATACGTAAAGTTTCATCATGATTCGCGTCATTTCATTAGTATTTAGGGGCCACTCAACATGAATTAGATGATTTTTTCCAATTTTTTGTGTTTAGTTAATTGTTTTTTTTTTGCAAAATTTTTAGAGGATCCTTCGTAATGATCCGTGAAAACGATACATAAAGTCTCATCATGATTCGCGTCATTTTATTAGCATTAGGGGCCACTCAACATGAATTAGCCTATTTTTTCAATTTTTCATGTGTTAGTTAATTATAATTTTTTGGTGATATAGCTTTCAGACACTTTTTTTTGCAAAACCTTCACAGGACCCTCCGCAATAATCTGGGGAGTGGTACTATAGTCTCACCATGATCTGCGATTATTTTTTATTGCATTTAGCGGCTGGTTTTTCCAGTTTTCCATGTGAGTTAGTCCATGAATTTTTTTAATAATATGACTCAGACACTATTTTTATAAAACATTTACAAGACCCTCTGTAATGACATGGGAGAGTGGAATGTATTGTTGCACCATTATCTACATCTTTTTTTTAGTATTTAGAGGCATGTCAAAAGTAATTAGGTGATTTTTTCAATGTTTTTGTGTGTACAAACCTCCGGGGCAATTTTTTTAAACGGCACAATTAGATGATTCTCTCTGTTTCTTGTGTTCCCAATTTTGAGAAAAATTGGAAGGTTTGTAAACACATTTTTACGATATATTTGGACATTTAGGGGCCAAATATATTAAAACAAGGAGAGAGGCGAGTGAAATGGAGAAAAAGGCGAACGTGATTTGTTTATGTATCCCAGATACATGCGACTCCACTTGGATACAATACACTGGAACAAATTACACCTAATTTTGATCTCATATCTTTCGAGATACATGTATCTAAACATATCTAGATGCAACAAAATCTGATAAAATTTGTAATATTGCAAACTAGAGTGTATTTAAATAATTAGCTTCTAAGCAAATGAGATTTTAATGTAAGTTTCTCTTAATCTTTTACCCAACCTTTTTGTTGTAGCTCTACATTTATTAGGGACGGATCAATGCCTTTAAAAAAGAGGCATCTACTAACCTCTAACAATACTCTTTTTCATTATCCTCTGTTTCTCCTTCCTCTTTTCCTCCACCAATTCCAATCTCCATAACCAAAAAAAAAAAAACCTTCACATTTTCTTCTTCTTCCCCTTTTTCTCTACAATGATGACAACTCTCAAATCTGATCAACTCAAACAGCTAAAAGACATATTCATGCGTTTCGACCTCGACGGCGACGGCAGCCTAACTCAGCTAGAACTCGCCGCACTCCTCCGTTCCCTCGGCCTCAAACCCGGTTGCGGCGATCAACTCCACGTTTTACTCGCTAAAATTGATCATAACGGCAATGGATCTATTGAATTTGACGAACTTGTAGATGCAATTATGCCTGATATGAATGAAGATATATTAATCAATCAGGATCAGCTAATGGAGCTTTTCCAATCGTTCGATCGCGACGGTAATGGCTACATTACCGCCGCCGAACTCGCCGGACAAATGTCAAAAATGGGTCATCCGTTAACGTACAGAGAATTGTCAAATTTAATGCAAGAAGCTGATACCAATGGAGATGGTGTTATAAGTTTTAATGAATTTGCTAATATTCTTGGGAAATCTGCTACCGATTTTCTCGGATTAAATACTGTCTCCGAATCCGTTGCTTGATTCGTCCCAATTTATGTGACACATTCGAAAGTAATGTTTATAAGGATGGGCCTTTTGTTGTATTATATTTATGTTTACTTTTTTAGTTTTTCGTGTTTGTTAAAAGTTAGGAGATTTTATGATCCTTTATAGCTCTTTCGCGGACCCTGCATGAATGCAGGATGCTACGTGCATTGAGTAGCCCTTTTATGTCCCTCGGTGTATTTGATTTAAGAAGGAGAAGGACAATTTGACGAAGTTGTAATGTCTTTTTAACTCTTATATACATAGTAACTATTTTATGGGCATGTCTTCTTATTATTGACGTAATTTACAGTACTCTCTTTTGTTTAAATTTATATGACTTGCAAAATATGGTTTTACCTTACCTGTTACATGATTTTTTTGTTTATTCTGCTATTATACTATTGTTATTTTCCTTTTTTTTTTATCATGTTTTAATTACATTTCTTTTAACCAGAGGATCTATCGAAAACCACCTCTGTACTCCACAAAGGTATGGGTTAGTCTGCATACATCATACCCTCCCCCCGACTTGGATTGCACTGAGTATGTTGTTGTTGATTGCAATTTAACACTCAAAGAGAAATTTCTGCACATTATTTTTTCAAATAGAAATGATCATTCTTTTGTGCAATTGCTAGAAAATTTACACAAGATGATTGCTATCTCTTTTACCTATTCTATCTACTATGCTTCTTGTATTTAACAAAGAAGATCTCATAATTCTACAAGATATAAAAGAATTACTATACACATGTTACCTGCTCTGGGAAAATTTACAAACCTCCGGGGCAATTTTTCGTCTGTTTAAGACATGTCATGGCGGAATGTTGCTTCTGTTGCATCTCTTAGCGCTGAGGGATTCCAGTTCGAAAAACTGTACTTCTGTAGTTCTGAAGTCTGGTCCTGCTGAGAGAGATCTAATCGAAGATCATCCGTGAATACCATTCATGTCGTTTTAGACTAGAATTAGATCTTGCTATCAAACGAGCAGTGAAACCTACAGTTGTTAGTCTTATTGACCTCTGCCTCACGTCGTTGCAGAACTCAGGGTCATTCGAGTTTCCCTCATACCTTATCCATTGAATCATCCCATGGTACATTGGGAAGAACCGGAACTGAATTGCTTCGTATGTAAAGTAAGGGGCTAGAGCTGAAACAACTACTAACAGTGTGACTAACCAGTATAACGGGGAGGGAACAAGAGCTTCCACGAAGACTTGGTATGCGTTGGTGGAAAGTGTCGTAGGCATGGCTCCGTATATTAGAAGGAAGATGTACCAGAGAGCTATTCCACCCCAGATGAAGATGTGTTGGATTAAGGTGAAATAACTAACAGCTAGAGCCATCTGACAGTTAACAACCCAAACAACACATGTGTACATTGTTGCTCCCACGATACCGTAGTCACCAGTTTTACCATCTTTATTGAAGGCCTGAGGATCTAGCGCTGTTATGCAGATGAAGAAGATAATAGCTGCACTGCAGACACCATTCAATATCCAGCCAATTATACGACGCCAGCTGAAAAGGACGTTTTGTATACCTTCTTGATACAGTATAGGAAACTGCAACAATGTGCATAGGGTCAAGTACTTCAAATAATGATAGATAGATACATCTTGATCAACACTGCGTGATGTATGACATACCTTAAGACAATATCGAGCGGATACATCTTGATCAAAAACTCCCAAAGCAATCACTGGTAATGATGTGAAGAAGACATTGTAAAGCGACAGAAACCAATCGTTATATGCAAGTTGTGCAGAAAATGATGCATATGTCTCGTATAAGAAGAGAGTGAAGCCAAATGCAACGTTTTTGTAGAAAAAGTAGCATATCTGCAAGGAAAAGAAAAACCAGTTACAGAAATGCTCCACAAATAGAAACTGAAATAATTTTGAAACAATTTCCTAGAAGGAAACAATGTGAATCTTTTTGCGCGACAAATGTAAGGAAGAAATCCAGTAGATATATTTTACCATTGAAGAGATCCTTCTGTAACACCAATGACCATGCACTAAAAGCAAGCGTTCCAAAAATCGGAACTGAGCAATTGCAACATCACTTGACATAACTGCCTAACAAGTGTGAAACAGTAAAAAGAATGTTAAGAAGCAAACAACGAGGGACAAGAAGTAGAAATGTGTATTTGTGTATTGCCGCAAAAGGCAAGAGAAATGTACAAAGCTCTCACCTGCATTCCTTCAACGCCACTGATTCCAATTCCAATATCAGCTTCTTGAAGCATTCCTACATCATTAGCTCCATCTCCAATGGCTAAAGTTGTTTTTCCAGTCCCAAATTTAACAAGTCTTGTTACCTGTATATTCCATAGATTGGTATGCTTAGAAAAGATCAAACCAAAAAGGGAAAGACAAGAAATTAAATAGCAGACAGCATACGAGAGGATTACTCTCATACTCTGTAGTCAAAAAGAGAAAATGCCAAAGGCCTCACAATCTAATAGAAACAGTTTGGTTGTGAGGACAAGTTGTACTCACCAATGCCTTTTGTTTAGGTGATGAACGGCAGCATATAACAGAGGCACATCCAATCGCAAGGTCTAAAAGCAATCTTTTTGTGTCATCTGCTAGAGCATATGTAAGTGATTTCCCATCAATGATCAAAGCAAATGCCTCTGCCTTTGAATCCGTAAGTAAAGCTTTCCCTTCTATAATTTGTCGTACAACACTTTCCTTTGACGTCTATAACAAAGAAGAAATAACATACAACTCCATCAGTATCAAACCTTAACAATCATTGAGAGCAAATCTCCTTCAGTAGCCAATGCAAAGTCAGGGAACGTGCTTCTCCTAAGGGGATTCCACGAGGTATAATCTATCTTTCTTTCTTGGTTATTGCATGAAATCGAATGGTGTTAAGCGGGAGAAACCAAGAGTGAGGATATCACTATTTTCAATGACAAGGGAGCTACCAATGAGAAAAGTATCAGAACATTTTGGCTTCAAGAAGTGCATTGGAGAAATTGTGTAACAAAAAAACTTGCACTCTTAGAAAGTTTACTCAAGCTTTCTAATAATAGGTAATTACCCTGGCAATAGCATCTTTGTCTCCTCCTTTCTCGGTTGCTATAATATCAGGCGTTTCCAAGTTTATGATAATTTGCTTCATTCCTTGTCTAAGCAAACTACAGGCATAACTGAAGCAGACATTATGGAAAAAATACGTTTAGACAAGCAACAATTGAATCAAAAGTAATATAAAACTCATAACCAAATATTATACCCGATATTAATGGCTGTTTCCATCTTATCCCCGGTCAAAACCCATATCTTGATACCAGCTTGTGCAAGTTTGTCAATGCATTCAGGAACCTATCAGAAATAACAGAACAAATGTCATACAATACATCCAAATGATGCTTGGTTGTAAGAGACCAGTGACTTTATTAAACTTACCCCTTGTTGGAGTTTGTCTTCAACAGCAGTAGCGCCGAGTAGAATCAACTCCTTTTCAATCTTTTTAGTTGCTTCATCAATCAATGCATCACGGTCTGCACTGACTGAATTCTTGGCCTCTAAAAACTGCTCATTGAACACTTGGTATTCGTCCTTGGTGATTTCTCGATAAGCCAGTATCAAGGTCCTCAAGCCTGCATCAGCATACTCATTTACATGTTCCCTTGTTATCTCTTCAAATTCTCTTCCACTTTTCGCGAGCCTATCAAACATGACACTGCATAAAGGCCATATAGAAGAAGGAAAACAAAAACAAAGTCAGCAACTAATTTAAGAATTTAAGGAATTTATGATGTTTGTTAAGTTGCAATTTTACTAACCTATCAGCACCTTTGCAGAGTAGCAGTATCTTTCCCTCCTCATCTTTTACTATTACAGACATCCTTTTTCTTGCACTATTAAACTCCAACACATTCAAAACTGTATATAACCTGCAAACAAAGACATCTATGATTACGCTTTTGATATATTTCTCGATTTTCTTCTTATATAGTGTTATTATTTTGGTCTAATAAAAATGTCATTTTCAATGTATGCACAAAATTTAGGACATCACTGACACTAGGCCGTTTTCACTACACAGTCTTGAACATAAAATCTTTCCTGGCAATTAAGTATTCGATCGTCAACAGGATGGAGAAAGAGGTTAAAAGACAGATTAGTAGTGATATAAAAGGAAGCACCAAATGAACATAACAAAAGATCAGAGCTAATTTTTTACTTGTTACTTGGCTAGGAATATAAATATAAAAGAATCTTGTTCCAGGAGTATGCTTTGTAATATTTGAAAAATACTTACTATGTTATATGCTTTTTAAATTTCTGAAAATGCATACTGTAGAGACATGTCTGACGTTAACTAACCTCTCGACTTTCTTGCCAGATACCAGATCCAACTCATGCACTGACACACTTGTTTGTGTCCTTTTAACTAATTCAAAGCCAATTTCTTTAGCTGCAACTACAAAGGCCGCCTCATCTGGAGATTCAGCTTCATATGATATCTTACTTGTTTCTTCATCCACTTCTGGTATGACTGTATGACAAACAGCTAATAAACGGAAAAACTTCTGTATAACATCTAAATGAGGCTCATGCACCCAACTCCCATTCATGATTCGCTCGTCTTTAAAGTTGAAGCCTTTTATTGAGGACTTCTTTGGACTAACAGCAGAATCCTCAATCAGTGGATAACCATTTCTTTTAGCCATAGCCTTCTCGACATCTGTAATACCACGTCCATAAGCCGTTCCAGCTACTGAACACTTGACAAACTCCATTGAGTTACAAGTTAAGGTACCAGTTTTGTCTGAAAGTATTGTGTCAACCTGACCAAGTTCCTCATTTAAATTTGAGGTGCGGGCATGAGCTGGTCTATCCATTTCTTCATGATACATATGAATGTCCTGATTAATGAACATACCCTGAAGAACTTTAACAATCTCTATTGACACATACAAGGATATCGGAATCAAGTAGCTATACAACATCACGGCTGTCAGAAAATGGTAAACAGAAGCAGCAAAAGCTCTATTGGGATCATAATATATGTTCGATTCATCAGGCCGTAGATACCACCTCTTATGTCCATCATATAAGTCCTCTTTAGTCAGAAATCCAAAGCAGACTGATCCAACAAAGGACATAGTGACCAAAAGTGCAAATAAGAAGTAAATGATCTTATCCATTCTCCTCTCAACATTGCTTCTTTTCGAAGGTGGATCAGTAGCATTCTGCATGACCTTTGTATCGTGACCAGTAAAGATAACAGCCCCATATATGTGATCTGTGTTCCGCAATTTAGAGTCTCTGAGAAGTAATTGCTGGGGAGAAAGATGATTCTGCTTTTCTCCATATTCCATAGTTCCAACAAAAGCATATAAATTAGCATTAGGATCTTCACATTTAACAAAAGCCTTAAAGTCTTTGAAATGGGAATCTTCGTGCAACGATGAAGTCACCTCCAATGCCTGTTTAAGCTTCAAATTAGTCTCCCCATCAAGATTCATGGTTTCAACATAACACACTGCATCTTCATAACTAGACGAAAGCAACAGTAAGTCTGCCGGGAAGAACTCATCCTTCTCCACCTTAACAATGTCACCAACTCTCAAGTTTTTCCATTCTGTTTGGTTAAAAACTCCATTTTCTTGATGTACTTTAACCTTCCTATTATTCATCTCAATATCCTGAAAGGAACAAAATGGAAACACAAATGATAATCATATAAACTAAAGGATTAACATGAACAATCAAGAGAGGTTTTACAAGTTTAATTATTGTCTTCCACTTAAACTAGTCCATTCAACAATCAATAAGGAAAGCATGAAACTTTTTTTCTTTTCAGAATAGCCCGACTAATCCAAATTCGTGCCAGGAATGCTCATAAGAGGGCATATCTCTCATTACCAAGCGATTTTCCGTTCCCGAGGAACTGTATACTTAATTACTCAGAAGAAGAAGAATGAATACCTGTTGTTTTCTCTGCCAATCCTCAATACCTTCTTTCAACATGGTGACTCCAATAACAATAACAAGAGGAATAACAGCAGTGGTAGGAGAATAAGGAGTAAGTGATGTGAAGGACAATATAGCAATTACAAGAAAGTAAAAGTTAGCCACTCTTCTAAACTGCTCAAATAAGGACTTTGGCAAGAAAGTTGCAGAACTATACTTTGTAGTACTTACATAATTTCCAACATAATCTCTAATTACAACCTCAAAACTACTTGGTTCATTACAATAAACAACTCTTGAATATCCTGGACCTCCAATTTGTGAATGATCAACATCACCTAAAAATGAATCTCTCCCACATTTAAATGTGTAGATCTTGCTAAAATGTAATTTCCTCCTTCTACCTGTCTTCATTTTTTTTTGCTAACTCCTCAAGCCCAAAAACAAAATAAAGTACCAAGAATAAGACCAAAACAAAAAAGAATTATTCTTTCCAACAAGGCAAAATGGAGTTTTTCAAGAAGAACCTTTTTCAATTGCCCATAAACAGAAAAACTCCTTGAAAATCAAAACTTACTCACAAGCACCGAAAAATAAATGTATAATATATCCAAATACCAGAACCCCAGATAAAAAAAAAAAAAACCCAAAAAAAGCTTGAAACCACAGAAAAAGAACAAAATACCAGACCACTAGAGCTTACACAAACAAGAAGAAAATAAAGAAGAAGAAAAGTTCACCCTTTTAAACAGCTTAAAGGGTGTCACATAGGCCTCAAAGATTCAAGAAAATTAATCATACACTCAAAAAGCTTCAATCTTTATGAAAATTCCAATGACCCAAAACACACAAACAAACATTTCTAAGTTCACTCTTTAAAAGAGCTCAAAAGGGTGTTCAATGATTCAAGAAAATTAATCATACACTCAAAAAGTTTCAATCTTTATACAAATTCCAATGACCCAAAAACACAAAAAGACCTTTCTGAGTTCACTCTTCTAAAGAGCTCAAAATGGTGATCAAAGATTCAAGAAAATTTATCATACACTCAAAAAAGCTTCAATCTTTATACAAATTCCAATGACCCAAAGACACAAAAAGACATTTCTTACTTCAACTTTGAGAAAACAAAAAAAAAATTGAAAATGAAGAAATGAAAAGGAGACTTTTTGACTTGGAAAAAATTTATGAGTATTATTATTATTATGGTTCAAGATGGAATAGTGACAATGTGACAAGAAAATGTTAGTTGAACTCCCTTTAGCTTAATAACATTTGAACAATGACTTGAATCTTCCTTCTCTCTCATGGGGTTTGACTTTATATAAACTCTTAAATTTTGAGATAAATTATTCTTTAAAAGAATACAAATTGACATCAAATAATAATAATTGTCTTAATTAAAATTCCAAATTGGTTCTCATCATAAAAAGAAAAAAATTATTAAAAAAAAAGTGAAGAAATTGATGTGTATTTTCTTTGTTTTAGATTTTAGCGGGAAAAAATTTCCATGAATATAGCAGGTGATTTCTTCCATTTCTGGTCTTGGTCTTCTCTCTGTTTTATTTGGGAGTTGCATAGAAAGTGAAGACACTTTTCGTTCATATTTATATGTCACTATTTTATATTTCACCTCCCGAAACCATATAAGTTTTCTATTTATATCTTTATTTAGTATTGTCTTAAAATCAAATTTTCAATAAATAAATATAAATTAATTTATTTTGATTAGTCAAGTTGATCGATGAATATGAATTAATTATTTATTTTTCTATGTTGATCAAATTCATATTTTCAAGATTAATAACTTTGAAGCGTAAAATAAAAATAATAGTATACATCGATTTTGCGAAATGACAAATATTAAAGATTGTCTATTTTTTGTAAGAATGACATATAAATATAAACAGAGGAGATAATAATTTGCACACTTATTAAGAAAAATATTCAAAAGACCTTAAATCATATTTTTCATCATTATCCTTCATGAAATCATAAATACTCATTGTTGTCTCTAGACAATAGCAAATTTTGAATAATTCAACTATTTTGAATAATAAAAAATCGGTTAATATGAAATAAAGGGAGTAATTAACATGAATATTTTATCACTATATTCATATTAATTAAGGTATAGTTTTGGATCTTGAAGATGAGTAATTAAAATTAAGGATAAAACAAGAAAAAGAATAATTATCTTTTTTTAAATAATAAATAAAAGTAAAAATATATTTTTAAATTAATTATACTAAAAATAGGTGTTCAATAAAAGACAATAAAAACAATTATCTTTATCCCAATTTAGTTACGTGAGTTTCCAAATTCAAAATTATTAATTTAAACCTGTATTTGAATATAGAGTTTTCAAATTTTTAAAGAAAAAATAATGTATCTAGAAATCATTAAAATATATATAAATTACTAATTCTTTAAGTTTAATATTTTGAAAAAATTAAATTTTAAATTATGATTCGGATATGTGATGAAAATAATGTGTGCATGTGTGTGTTTTATGTTTTTGTGTCATAAAGATAAAGACATAAACTATATTTTAATTAATTTGATCCAAACGTATAAACATGGATAATCATAACAGATATTAGAAAAAGAAGTTCCATATAGATGAAGACAAAAATCATATATATATAATTTGTATTAGGTAGTTTGTTTTTATACACGTAACACATATATATGGCCGGATACTTATAAAGTCTCAATTAGGTTAATACAAAAATAATTACATATATTAATCCAGATAATTTTAGCAGTATATTTAATTAATGTACTAATTCCAATAGATAAAGACAAAATCATGACGATTTATTTTATTTTAATCTATATATATAAATAAATATATGAGTGTAGAAATTGACTAAATATCAATCTAATTATCATATTATTATGTGTATAAATTAAATTAAGAAGGTCGTAATCAGCAGTATCCGACATCTAATACGGCGAGAGAATCAAATTTATTAATTGTTTTCCAGGATCCATATTTGATTTGATATATTTTTAAAAATATTTTTTTCCGTTTTCAAATTAAGTGTCATCTTAATAAAATTGTATCTATTAATTAATAAATATAATATATAATTTAATAAATATTTTTTAAAAATTGAAAACTATTACTAAAACAATGAAATATAGGAGCATAGTTGAAAAAAAGTTCTAATTTTTGTTTTGATTTTTTAGTTGACACTTATTTTGAGAAAGAGAAAGTAATAAATAAAATACTCTAGTCCAATATAAGCGCGACTTATTGATATTTTTCATGGTTCAAGATGAATTAATCTTTTTAAGTTCAGAACAATATTATGTATTTTTTTTGGAATTACCTTATTTTTAATGAGCTTTTCAACTATTTTTAAATCTTAAAAAATGATCTCTACTCTTAAGAAAAGTCTAGGAAGTATTAAAAGAATAATATTGACAAATTATTCTTTGAGTATTGTCTTTATCTTGTATCAAATCAACAAAGATCAAATAATATAAAACGAAACCTCCAAATATTTTATTATTAAAAAGATACAATCCCCAAATGCTTTAATCTAATAAAGTCAAATGACACCAATAAACATAACTAAAAAATTGAATAAAATTGTCTTTAAAAGAGCTAAATGGAGCATCTACAAGTATTGTTTGTGAAGTATGGCATGACATGCTAAAGAAGAAACTAAAACAATGACTAATTAACCACCATGGCATAATTAAGAGCATGCGTGATCAATCCAACACAATTGGTTGGGTAAACCTTAGCTATCTAACTCTTGATTAACTAAAACTTAATCAGCATATAATTGTAATCTTACTAAACTTTTCATTCTAAGAAACTAAACTAAAATGATAATAAGACACCCACAATTAATTGTTAGTACTCATATTGTGCTATAATAATATATCTAGTGTATCTCGAAAGTGAAGTCTGGAGAAGATGGTGTATATGCAGTCTTGTTTTTATTTCGTAAAGATAGAAAGATTATTTTTATTAGACGCCCAACTCAAATACAATATATCAAAATTAAATATGAAAATAAAATAAAATTGCGAAGCAAGTTATAATAACAACAATGTAGACGAGAACAGTACCAACAACAAAATAATGAAATAATTGAGGCAATGAAAACAACTGGAAGTATTAAAATCAAAGAATAGATAATAAGACAGTTGATAATACTGATGGGAGAATAAACTAGATAACACCCGACTACCTACTAACCTACTACTATAATTTTTGACCTCCAATATATATATTTTTTAATCTAGAATGATGTCTTTGGTAAGTTGCAAGTGTGTCATATCCTATCTAATCACTTCTCCTTCTTTGGTCTACTTATATAGTCAACATTTCATACCTCCTCATTAGTGTATTTGTGCACCTCCTCTTTACATGTCCGAATCATTTCAATCTCGTCTTCCACATCTTGTTTACCATAGAAACGGAGGTCATTGATCCTTCATTCCTTATCCTCTCTTGTAGTCTTTAGGTTATACATCTATCTCAACATACTCATTTGCTACTTAATTTCATTTGTTGGACGTCCAAGTTCTTGACTGAGATTCCACTACTTGTCCTTCTTTTAATGGGTTTTTATTGTCTATCTTTAATTTCAAGAAAAAATCGAAAGAAACAAAGTAATGATATTGGTAAATTACCATCTAAATGTTTTTAGTTAACTTTTTAAAAGAGATTTGCCACCTCTACAAAAATTCATTTATTTTGAAATGAAAGAAATTGTGACATGCTAATTGTTACTTGTGAGCTATACTAAAAATATATTTTTTTAAAAATTAAAATATAATTTAGATAAACACTTTGGAATGAAAGATGAAAGTAAGCTAGGGGAGTGGTGGAGGGTGAGGAGAAGTCATGATAGCCTAAAATATCATTTGTGTAACTTATTTTTCTTAATTTCTCTATAATTAAGAAAGTTATTATTTTTATTTAAAAAAAAAAAATCTTAAAGAAAATATCGTATAAAAATTAACTAATTATAAAATTAAAACATATTTTCTGCCATGAGTTGGACAGACTAGTCAAAGTTAAAAGATTCACAAAATATCATTTCCTCTGTGTGTCATGTGCTGAAATGCAATTCACTTGCTCTTAAGCTTACTCCAAATTATAATAAGGTTTATGAATGCTTCAACCTGAATTAATTATAATTTAGCAATGTACAAGTGTTGACGATATAATTATTTTATTTTCTGGTGAAATCAGTAATGACGCATAAATTAATTATGTAAAGATTATAATTTATAATTTATTTCTTTGGGTGTTTTGAGTTTGTTATATTAGAAATTCATATAACATCTTGTAATTTTTAAGATAAAATGTTTGCTTACAAGTATATTTTGAAATTTTGAGACAAATATATTTCAGTGAGAAATTTTATTAATTTCTATATTAGTTAATTACTTATTTTTACCTGGCATAAATAAAAATAATGAATAAAATAACTCATAACTTATATTGGTTTTGTTTATGTGGAATATGTTTTCAGTGGCGAACCACATAGAGGGGTGTCGATATACACCTCTTCGTCGAAAATTATATTGTGTAGTCAGATATGGTGTAAATATGGGGTGTTGAATAGGGGTGTACAAAATCGAATCGAAAATTAAATCAAACCGTAAATTGAGTCAAATTGGGAAAAAAAATCAACTAGTAGTTTAGTTTGACTTGGTTTGGTATTAAAAAAAAAATCCGATTATATTTGGGTTAGTTTGGTTTTAACTAAAAAAAAATCAACCCGAGACCAAACCAACCCGACATTATATAGATAATTTAAATTTTTTATTTTATACATAAAAATATTTACTTTGATATAATTTTTAAATATTTCTTATACTTTTTCATAGTTTTTATCTTTTAATATATTATTTCAAGTTTGAAACTTAGAATTCTGAATGGTCCAATAAAGATTATAGTCCATAGATGTTGATAATTATAATAAAACTTAAATCAAAATCAAATTAATACTAATGCAAAAAGAAAATAAATTCAACACTAAGAATGACAATAATATTGAATACTTGTTTTTTAGTTTTACATTGACTTAGATAATTAAAATACATAATCTAATTTAACTTCTTTTAATATTTAGTCATGTAACTAATACTTATTAAACTTATTTTAGCATGATTTAGTACTTTTAAATTATGATTATTTTTATTATGACTTATTAATTTGCAATATTTGTTATACGTGATTTCATTATTATTATTTTTGTTGGATAATTTAGTGTCATTAATCATATCATATTTTGTGTTATTTTCTTAAGAAACTCGTTAGATAGTTGTATTTTGGTAGGACTAAAGAAATATTTGAAGTACAAGTAAATTATATGTTTGTATGAATACTTTAACGGGAAACCCAAAAATCCGGAAAAAAAAATCCGAAAAAATCTGACTTTTATTGGTTTGGTTTATAAATTTAAAAATCCGACAGAAATAATTTGATTTAATAATTGAAAAATTTGAACCAACCCGGACATGTACACCCCTCGTTATAATCATTTTATGTAAATTATACAATAGAATGTCTCTGGTCCCATTTACAACATCAAAATATTCTAGATTAGATTAATTTCTAAGATAACTTTAATTATTTAATTTTAAAATTTTAAATATAAAATTATGTATTTAGAAATAATATACAGAATAGTTTAATAAATATCACATCTTTTATTTGTTAAAAAAATATTAGAATCGTCAGTAAATAATACTAATGTCATTTTCTTCTGTAGAATACTAGCACTATTTTTATTTTGTTGACTAAAGGTGTGATAACACACGTAATCACGTATTTTCAAGGTCCTTGTATCGTGTCAAAATGTACCAACTCAATTTCAATGAAAAATACGAAAATACGTTATCGAGGGAAGAAACATATGTAACAGAATTTACGCAAATAAAACTCTAATATTTAGCTATATAAAGACTTTTATTATTCTTTGCACATATCTAAGTTTTCACCATCACGCCAGTTTAAACTATATATATAAAAAAATTGTTCATAACTTTTTATTCAGATCTTATACATTTCATTCTATTTGTTATTGTTCTTTCATTCATTCATTTATCGTTTAATTTTATTTCGATATTATTTCATTATTATAAGATCAATTTAATCTGCATACTCTAAAATCCTATTTTGAAAAAACAAACATTAGGTAGAACAAAAAGAGGATAAGACCTAATTGAGTTTAGTTAAAAGGTAGCTTATATTTGGAACTTTATCTAATTAGTTAGTGCTAATTATAACAAGTCCAAAATTATGACATCGATATTGCCTTTGCTTGCACAAAACTAGAATAAACTTAGTTGTGATTTTATTAAAAAAATCATTTTTATAACACTTGGCAAAAAATATTGTCTTTCCTACACTTTAGTAGGTTAGCTAGCACCCTTTCAAATCCTATATCATACAATTAGGTTTCAATAACCATCAAATTATTTGATTTAAGTTAAATAAAAACCCTATAGTTTGTGATTTGGTTGTATCCAATGTAGAAGCTAGTGAGAGAATATAAAATAGGTTATTGATCAAGATACTATTTTAAGATTATCCTAATTAAAAAGAATGTCAATGTAACACGACTTACTTCGTGCATCAATTATCTGAAGAACAACGATCAAGAGGAGAGTGAACAATCTTATTCCTCGTTATAATATCTAAGTATAATATATAAAAAGAAAAAAAAAATCGGACGCTAAGATTTAGAATTTGTTTGTTTTCGTTTGAGTTATCCTTCTAACCTATAATTAACATTCCTTAATTTTTAAAATTCATGCTAAATTTCTAAGAACTAAAGATTAGGAATGAAATTTTTTTTTTTTTTAAATTATTACTTAATATTATTATTATCTAAGAACAAATTTTAATTTTGAACATGAATTGACACTTTTAAAAGAACGTGATGAAGACGTGAACGTGATATCGAAGACGTGTTTAATTAATTTGTGTTTGTTTTTCCATACTTTACACTAAACACATTTTTAGAAAATGCATTAATTCCAATTGATTTTGTCTTTTTTATTAATCTTCCAATTTTTGACAATCGTAGTTACTTGTTTGTCCTTATTTTATGTGTGATTAAATCTGACCAAACTTCTTATAAATGGCAATTGAAAATTCATTACACCATCCAGGATACTCGCAGTCATTACAATTTCTACATGTGGTGAGCACTTTGTGTACACTGGATAAACTTCCGTTGTGTAATCGCCTGCAAATCACACATAGAATTTAAATCGGATTAGACAAATCTTATACGACAAGCTCAACTCAAGGGTATAAAACTTCAACTTAATAATGATGATTGGGGACTTTTTGTTTTTTTTTTTTTTTTTACTTTTTCTGTATTTATAATTTTATCGCATCCAAACTCAAGGGGTTTTATTAACTTTGACGTATGAATAAAAATGAGTTAATCGACGGATAATATGAATATCTATATTTATCACCTCTTTTTGATGAGACAAATATTTCCAGTATTGGTACTATGGTAGACGTTTAATTAGGTTAAAAAATTGACTACGTTTTTACGTATATATCTGCCTGAATNGCATCCAAACTCAAGGGGTCTTATTAACTTTGACGTATAAATAAAAATGAGTTAATCGACGGATAATATGAATATCTATATTTATCACCTCTTTTTGATGAGACAAATATTTCCAGTATTGGTACTATGGTAGACGTTTAATTAGGTTAAAAAATTGACTACGTTTTTACGTATATATCTGCCTGAATTTAGAAAATGACATCCACTATTATTACTAATAAATCAACAACATCAAGACAAAAAAATAATTCTCATTTTGGAGTTGGTCATTTAATTAGTTTAATACATTTTCATATTTTTTAAGAATATATATATAAATCTTATAGTATATATATTTGCAAAGATACGATATATCAACGAACAGCTCCACTAATTTCAGATATTTTCACTTTTTCTCTGCTCTATTTTTTAAAAATATAATTTTGGAATATTATCTAATATGTATTTACAAGATAAGATTACATTTATATATTATAGTAATTGTTGTTACGCCATTCCTTGTCATTGGGAATTTAGAAAATAAATAAACAACTTCCATTTGCCTTTCTCCTCTTTTTTTTTTTTTTTCTATTTAGGGTGTGTTCGGTACGGAAGAAAATATATATATATTTTTTTTAAAAGTTAATTTTTTTTCTTATTTTTTAGTGTTTGATAAGTAAATAAAAAAATTATTATTTCAAGAATATTTATATGTAATCTAGTAAATCATTATAGGGGTGGGGAGTTGGGTTTGAGGGTGACGAGAGGTGAGATGGTCAAGGGTTAGAGGTTGGGGGCGTTGGGTGGGTGCAGTGGCAGATCTATGAAGGGCTGTGGGGGTGCCACGTCACCCCCGAATTTCGACGGAAACTCTATATATACATAGGTATATATATATAATATTTATATAAATATAAAGCGTGTCACCTACAGAACAAAATTGGTTTGTGGTACCACGGTAGGAGGACAACTTTAGAAGGTTGATGTTGCGGGTTCGAATCCCATTTGGCACCCACGGACTCTAAATCCTGGATCCACCACTGGGTGGGTGGGAAAGAGACAATGAACTTGTTCGGCGATGACGATAGTCGGGTGGGATGGTCAAAGTGTAGAGGTTGGGGCTGTTGAGTGGATGGGAAAAAGGCAATGAGTTTGCTGGAATATCATTTATGAGACTTGTTTTTGTTTTCTCAAAAAATATTTTAACCAATTACACATGAAAATTTTGAAAAATATTTTGCTCAATACCAAATACACCTTCTTAGTGATCAAATATACTTATAATATATGGTGAATTTGCAACAAACTCACCTAAATATGACAAATATCACACTAGTGCAACACATAAGTCCAAAGTTGTTGATAAGCTGGGGGAACCAAATAGACTAACTAATAATATACTTGATATTTTACATTATAATAAGCTTTATTTAACCTGTTATAGCATATTATTTATTATTTATTTAAATTATCAAATCAATAATAAATTTATTTATAATCATCTTTTAAATAATCTGACATATGATATTTTTTATAAACCTTGGACAAATATAATTTTTGGGACATCAAAATTCACAAACTAATGGAGTTAGTTGCATTATGTAAACATGTTGATCCTACACCTTTGGTTAGGTAATTATAGCTACTAGTTTTTCTAATTAATAAAATATTTGAGTGAATGATTGAGCAACAAAAATGTTTTATTTGCTGATGTCATAGAACAAGAGACAAAGATAAAACGAAATACTTTAGTAATAAACAAATAAAAATAAAGAATATTGAGTAATTATTGATTTGATTAGTATATCCAAATAACAAGTAGTAGCCTTCTTCTTTTTTCACTTCAGACTCAGAGTCTGTATTGAATCCCGACTAAATTTGATCACGCATCGTATGAATTATTTGCGGATAACGCTTTTAATATGATTTTCATATCCAAAACTTTAACCCGAAACCTCTAATTAAGGATGGAGCAGTCCCATTAGAGCATAGCCAAGGTAAGTAACCTTTTGGATAGATTGAGTTTGCTTCTCTGCCTGGACCCTTTTATTAATTAAAAAATTAAAACTTAAGATTTAGTGATAATTAATTAATTGCTGTAATAAGCTTTTTGCTCCAAGTTCTCTGCCACTTCTATATTTTTTGGGATATATATGATAAAGTGCACAGGCCCTTTATACTCTTTTGTCTTTGTTCTCTTGTGCTATACTTTATTATTTTATAATATTATTAGAAGAACTATATATGATAAATATATAATTAAAACAAATTCTAATTTAATAATATGTAATCTATTTCCTAATCAATTAACTATAATTAAACTTATATATATTAGGTACAAATTGTAATTGATGGTGCTTAACAATATTAATGGTTAACTAAGTGATAATTGTGAGTATACAAATTATATATAT
>NC_064283.1:72686765-72703224 GCF_019186545.1 Solanum stenotomum | reverse complement strand
TATAATTTAAACATAGAATGCCAATAAAGTTTTACGTCCATTACCTATGATTCCGCAAAAATCTCTCTATTTTATTTTTGTCATATATAAAAGTACTAGTGGTGTTGGTCAATGTTGAGCACGGGCTTAATGTTCTAATAAGTAAAATAAAAAATTTATGAAAATTCAAATGTTTAAACTATAATTTATATATCTGATAATTATATAAAAATTATTATGGAACACAATAATTAACAGTTTAAATTATTTAAAATGCATAAATACGTACCAATAAAGAAATTTGATTAAATCTTAAAATTTTAACGATATCATATAAATTATGACGAAAAATAAATATATAACATTTGAGGTACTTATCACTAAAATAAGCATTATAAAAAGACATGACAACATTCAATTTATCGAAATTTACAAATTAACTATTTTTTAATAAAAATAAAATAAAAATAAAGGACATAAGGGTAAGTAAATACCAAAAATGCCCTTATGATAAGTAACGATAAAACGCAACTGACTAATGCGATTTACATGTTAGGTTTTATAAGAGCTAAAGTAGGTCGACATAACATACATACAATATATCGAAGACATGACTAAATAAAATGATGTGCAAGTTGATTAGGGTAGAGCTCCAGTAATATGTAATAGAGAATTATTTAGTTTTTCTCGTATTCTTCGATTTATTTTTAACTATTGTTTTCTATCGTACTACTTTTTGTTGCGACTTTTTTCTCCATTATTTTTTACTCCTTCTGTTTTAGTTTCTTAATTTCTTTGTCTGATTTTAATTTGACATAGATTTGTAGAAAGTAAATAAGATTTTTTGAATTTTGTGATCTAAAATTAATTAAAGATATGTAAAATGTATCAAAATCTGCTTTAATTTTATAGTCTTAAACTTGTAATGTGAAAAATCGAAATTAAAAGGTTGCCAAAAAAGGAAAAAAAAAGTTGTTCTTTTTGTTTTTGAAACAGAGGAAATATATAACATCTTCACGATTAATTTTTTCAATACTTGATTCTAATATATTTTACTTGAATCGAGGTTCTTTGAGAAGATGATACTATTTCATTATTAGTTGTTTTAGAAAAAAAATATCTTAATAAATTTATTATAATTTTATATTTTATATTTTATATTCATGATCTGTTTTATCACCACATAAATATAAAACAAATATTTAAACCCGCAAACTCTTTTTTTTTTTTTAATTAATATGACAATAAGCTCTTCTAGTCGCTTCTAAATAATATTTTATTTTGTTAATTATTATAATCTATAGTATAATTTTTTAGTAATTTATAAATACACTAAATGTTAAAAAGAAAAATAAATTAAAACAGAGAAATTATTAAATATAAATAAAGAAGAATGACAAATTGATCAGACCGACTGATCGTAAGCTCCTCTATTGGTTTCTATGTAATAGTGTTATATACTATTTTCTCCATTTCTTAACATGCTTCTTGTTGACTTGAATCTTCCTTTATATTTTTTTTTGTAAGGGATCTGTTTTACTAAATTATCTTTATAAACTATAATTTGAAAATATAAATTTAACTGTAAATATTTTATATAGTTATTTAATAACAAAAATAATATATTTTAATTTTATTATTAAAATAGATCCCATAAAGCTAAGTTGTATCAAGATTCTCCTTTCTCAGATATAGAGCTAATATTAGTCAATTGGAAATATTGTTATAATCTCCTATACTAAAATCAAGTTCATTTAAATGAGTTAAACAACATTCCTATATATTTACAAATATATTTGTAGGATAATCCTATAAAGATATTGGGGTAGAATGATCTCAAACAAAGACAATTTGCACTAAAAAATCTCACATTTCTCTAACAAAGGTAACTCCATATTTAAGGAAATTCGAATCGAACCTAAAACCTCCTAGTTAAGGACAAAAAAGTATATTTAGTATATACTCATCAGTCTGCCACAATCATGAACGCGTTTGGTGTTGCAGTCATATTTATTTTTGGTCCACATATATATGGTTGATAAGTAGTTGATGAATTACACCACAATTTATGGACCTTCTTTAATTTGAATAATATGTAATGTGTTTCAATCAATCATCTCACGTATTTATTTTTTTTACATACGATAATAGGGAAAGGTTAAAGGGGTGTTCACGATTTGATTTTGTCGATTTTAATAAAATATTTATATTAATAGGGAAACAAATTATATACTACTAGTTTTTTTTTTTTTATCGTAACAGTTAATATATTTAATTTTACTCACATTTTAAAGACGTTTATTTATAGATATCACTTGAATGACTTTCCGATGTTATTGAATTTTTTTTATATCAATATTGTATTTATATATTAATTTGATATAGCCTAGAAACCTATAAACTTCAACTTGAGAATGTGAACCAAAGACATACTGTTAATTTTTGGAAAAAAGCTATTCAATTGACCACCTTTATTATTAATGTGCACTAGCCGACTCAAGTGCATAGAGCTTATTATAGATCACATGTTTTTTTAAAAAAATCTTTTTTTAATTTTATATTCAGCCAAACATCGTAACGATATTATGAGTCTGAGCTATGAGTTTAAGATTTTCTTTTTCCTATCCCTATCCCTATAAATGTTTGCCACAAGTAGACTTGAAGTGCTTAGAGTCAAGCGTGGAACTAAAAGGCAAAACTTAAAAGGGGGGGCAAAGAATCATTCAACTAAAGAGAACATGTAAAGAGAAGAAAAGAAAAAAATGTTTTACTATTGTCAACAAGTCAAGTCAATCACAAAACCTTTACTTTGATTTACTATTATAATAAGACTAGATACATGCATGTGACTAAAAATTTGGGAAGGTGATACGAAGCTAAGATTTTTAGTTTTTGAATTTTAGTTGTCACATATAAAAAACGTGAGTTAAGTTATTGAGTTTTGTCGAATCTGTATCTACAATCACTATAATAAAAGAGTTTTTAACAGCAATAGATATGTATACTAATAAAATGTGTTAAAATCTTTACCAATGAAAGAAGAAGAATAAGAGTTCCTCCTATAGTCCTATGTTTGCTAGTTATGGCCGCACACATACTATTACCTAGCTACCTTTGTTAGACATAATATCTACATGTTATATTAATTTAGGTAGTGAACCTAATATCAAAGCGGATCTACAATAATATACGTGAGCTATGTTTCTGAGGACTCGATAGCTTTTGTGTAAACTCTATATTTATATTAAGAAATTCATTAGATATTGAAAGATATATAGATGGATGTAGGGCTAGCAAAATCAATCCCAACCCGCCCAATTCATCTAACCTGTTTATGTTTGGGTGAGTTAGTGATTCATCCATTCCTCGGCCCATTTTAATCTATTAACAATTGAATTGATATGTTAGCTGTTTTTTGCAAGTGCGATTGGAATTTGTTAAAAACACTCGGATGAGTCGATATGCAATTTGAGAATGATTAGAGCTGATTTGGAGTCTAATTCATAGCTAAAACCGAGTTTTAAAACATCATTGAGATTTGAGACATATGTATCGCCTATATGTTACTGAATATTCATGTATATCGATATCACACGCAAGTATACACTGATATACAAGGATATACATGTATATACATGAAAGATATAAATGGTATATACATACCTACATACATATACATATGTGATTTGATTTTAAAATTTTAAATAAATTAAATACTCGTGGTTTACTATTAATATTCAACCTCATTGACAACTTTCAGAAGGATCTGATACAAATGCGATGATATTTTTGAAGGATACATGAGCAGAATAGCTTCTAATTTGATATTAATTTACTTTATTATCATTAGAAGGATATTTTTAAAAATTATTTTTACATTTATCTAATTAAAGAAACAATTTTACAGATAAGAGTATGAGATTATTTCATTAAGAGAAGAAAAGTACATCACTCATAATTTTAAACAACGACAATTATATTCTTCATCATACTCTAATTAATTACTCCAACTTCTTCTTAGTTATTATTCTTTCCACCTGCCTTGCTACCTGATGCCTAAACAAAAAAAAATTAAACTGTATTATTTACACGAAATAATATTAATAACCAAAAATATACACGTTGATTTTCTTTTAAGAAAATATTATTATTTGGAAAAATTCTAGCCCGGCCCGGATTTTTCATAAAAAGTAAGATTATACTCCCTCTGTTCATTTCAATTTTGCACGTCTTTTAAGATATAATAATCTGAGTATCTTACTACAATATTCATATTAATTGAAGTATAGTCTTATTTTGAGAAATAATTTGTGAAGAAATAATTAATATTGAGGGTAAACGGAAAAAATAATTATCTTTTCTTGATATGTTAAAATGACAAGTAGAGAAAAATTATTTTTGAAATAGTGGACAAGTAAACATGAACGCAAGGAGTACTTTGGTCATCCCAATATAGGTAAATTAAACGCAGAACTGAAGAAAGAAAGGAAGACTTTCAAGATTCGTAGTTCAAAACAAGACTTAACATTTATATAGCTTATGAGTCATATTATCATTAAGGTTAAAATGGTAAAATTTAAATCATTTAAAAAAACATAGAAATGTGACAATATTCTTTTTTGATAGGCTTTAGACAAAAGGAGCTAGTAACACGTCAAATAAGACAGGTTACTTGTTACGTACAACACGTTAAAATATACCAATTGTCTAAATATTATTTACACAATCAACGTATGTATAAAAAAACTTAAAATTAGAAATGTTGATTGACCTTTTTCTTAGGCTCGCGAGTCTTTTTCGGGGCGGATTTGGAAGCAGTAGGAGCCTTAGTTGATGTTTTCTTGATTGTAGAGGCAGATGGTTGAGTACCAACTGGTTTCTCAATTTTTATTGATGCCATTTTAATTGTGAAGAACAAGAAATATTTTAATTTGGCTGAGTTTCTAGTTGCCTTAATGAACTCTAATATTTATAGTCTTGTTTCACATAAGTGGGAATATTAATAATAACATGAATATCATGTCACAAGCCCAATTTGATAATTTCAGCATCAGATGCTTAGATATATACAAAGCATATAATTTTCACCAATAAGGATTGTGGTGGAGAATTACACGTTCGGAGTACTTAGATAAGGGTAAGGGGTTCATCTGAATCTTCTTTAACAGAAAATATAATTACATTGTATATATATATTTTTATTTTATATCTATTATGTATATAGTAGATGTTGAATTTCCTTGATTTCTTCGTGTATTTACTTATTCATATCATTGTACCCCTTAATGAAAATTTCAGCTCTCCACTAGAGAGATAAATACAACGTCGTCCTTGATTAGAGCAAGGTATCGATCAGTTCAATTTCTCATCATTTTTATGAAACACTTGAGCTTTCCTTTACGAATTTAAATTTAATCGGAAACTAATATATTTACCTATCACTGAGTGAAAAATAAAAAGATTTGAAAGACATATAATTTTCTTTATTTTGCATTATTTAAGGACAAATGCTACAGGATTCATGTTGTTCTTTTGTATATTATACGAAATTCTTGGTATAATATAGACTAGTGTAAATTCCTTTGTACAGTTCCAACTAGTAGGGGTATTTGGAATATTAATATATCAGTTGGCAAATATTATAATGGCGTATATATATAAATGTGTCATTTAGTTTGGTTGCAATTGACATCTATGCTCTTCAAATTAAGGTGTGCATAAGTAGACATACACTTAAATTTGTATAAAGTTGAACAAATATACACATGCATCCTACGTAACATAATACACGTAGGACATATGTGTCTACTTGTTCAACTTTATATAATTAGCTTAAATATTTACTTGTCACATCTAAACTGAAGGACATAAATACCAACTAAAATCATATTAAAGGACACATTTTTTACTATATTTATATATTATGTCTATTATAATATTACTAATATGAAACCTGTGCCATGCAAGTTGGCAAAGCATCTTGGAGGATATTGCCTCTAGTGTTTTTCGAAGTGTTCGCTCTTGAATTTTTATCTCTTAAAATTGGTTGAGAAGAATTTATGTTGCCCGTCAGACATAAGTTTTAATATTTACCTATAAGGAAAAATTTGTGGTCAGTTGAACATAATTCATTGTTTTGAAATATATTAAATGTTTGTCTTATTCAAAAAACTTAGAACTTATGCCTGATAGGCAATTGTAACACAAGTAAATTTTAATTTTTACATATAAGGTCAAAAACTTCTGATTAATTGATCAAGTACATTATTCCTTATTTTAAAATGTCCTGAACGTCTACTTCATGAGTAAAAGTAAGAATTTTCTGAAGTGAAGACTATTATTCAAAAAAATTGTTAAGCTAGACCAATCCATCTAAGGCAACAAACTTAACCCCTCCTAATTTTTGGGCCTTATTTGAGTCAAAAGCCTTAGCTTGGTATGAAGAAGTGGCCCAATATTTGGATTTTGGGGAGAACACAAAGCAATGGGTTTATTGAAATGTCCATTAAATAATACTGGAGGATGTGATACAGGATAATTGAAATCGACTATATGAATCTTCAATATCATCTCGTTAATTTGGTTTCATTTCATTTCTAAATATTCAATGGTTCGTCTTTTAAGACATTAGATATTACTCCCTTTGTCCCTTATTACTTGTCCACTTTTTCTTTTTTATTTGTCCCTAATTACTTGTCTATTTTGACAAATCAAGAAAGGACAAAATATGTTTACCTATTATACCCTCAATTAATTACTTTGAAAAAGGTAGAACTTCTTGAAAATCTTAAGTTTTTAATTCATCCACTCCATAATTAATAGGGGTAAAATGGTAAACTCACTATGTCAATTATTGTTTTCTTAATAAGTATGTCAATTCAAAAGTGAATAAATAATTAGGAATAGAGAGAGTAATTATTTAAAACTCATACTACAAAAAAACCCCAAATTGCCAACAAATTTTACTAACAACTTAAGTTGGTTAGTATTCTACTAACAAATTACCAACATATTTCTAACCGAATTATATTTTAAAACTTAACAACGAAATTCTAACAGATTACCAACCAAAATCTTACTAACTAAGTATTTTAGTTGGTAAATACGGCGGGAAAAAATGGCGCCAAATTTAGCAACATTCTATCAATGGATTACCAACTGAAATATTGCTAACGCACACCTTTTGTTGGTAATATTACCAACGAAGTATATATCGGTTGGTAAATATGACAAAAAAATTGTTTATATAATTTATTAACATATTACCAATGAATTACTAACCAAACATTTACCAACGGCAAGATTATGTTGCTAAATTTACCAACCAAATATAAATGTATTGGTAAATTAGTAACGAAATGTAATTTGTTGGTAAACTTGCCAACCAATATCCAATTAGTCGGAAATTTTGCCGACAAATAAAGATTGTAGTTAGTAAATTACTAACATCATTATAATAGTTGGTAATATACCAACCGATCATTAATCCATCGGTAAAATTTATCAACATATTAATTATTAGTTGGTAATATTACATATGAATGTTTAGTTGAATAGTAACTATTACCAATTGTGATAAAATTTATTGGTAAATTATTAATTACTAACTTATATTTGAATAGTTGGTAAATTTACCAATTGAAGTTAAATTTTTTGGTAAATCAATGTCTAGTGTTGAGGCTTTCATATTCAGTTTGTGTCGTTAGGCGTTTTAACTTTTAAATTTTAGCCAAAACTTGACTTTAGTCAATATTTTATGTAAACGTGCTCAGATTAGAACTCTGTCAGTGTCATTAGCTTCAAAAGGTCATTTTTGATCTAACAGGAAGGTTGGTTCAAGTTTTGAGGCTTCCATTTTTTGTTTGTGCCGTTAGGTGTTTTAAATCTTATGTTTTGGTCAAAATTTGACTTTGGTCAATATTTTTGTGAACATGCTCAGATGAGAATTCCATCAGCGTAATTAACTCCAACGGTCATTTTTTATCTATTAGGATGGTTGGTTCGGGTTTTGAGGCATTCATTTTTAGTGTGTGCCGTTAGGTGTTTTAACTTATAAATTTTGGCCAAAATTTAACTTCGGTCAATATATTTGATAAACATGCTCAAATAAGAATTTCGTCAGTGCAGTTAGATGTGGAAGGTCATTTTTAATGTAATAAGTTAGAGGGTTCGGGTTTTGAGGCTTCCGTTTTTAGTTTGTGCCGTTAGGCATTTTAACTTTTAAGTTTTGGCCAAAATTTCACTTTAGTCAATATTTTTGGTAATCGTGCTCGAATTGAAATTTTGTCATCGTGATTAGCCATATAAGTTCAGTTTTGGTCTCATAGGATGGTTGGTTCGGGTTTTGAGACTTTTATTTTCAGTTTGTGTCGTTAAGCGTTTTAACTTTTAACTTTTGGCTAAAATTTGAATTAGGTCAATTTTTTTGGGAAACATGCTCAAATTTGAATTTCGTCAGCGCGGTTAGCTCTGGAAGGTCATTTTTCGTCTAATAGGATGGTTGGTTTGGATTGTGAGGTTTTCATATTCAGTTTGTACCGTTAGGTGTTTTAACTTTTAACTTTTGGGCAAAATTTGACTTTACTTAAAATTTGACTTTGCTTAACACTGGCAACTTGTACACTACATACATTTAGAAACACATCATGATATAATGATATGTGTCATATTGAGATTAATTTAACTTGTTATCATAGATTTTGCATTGTTTCATTCAAATATGATTTATAAAGTTGATATTAATATTTTTGGATTTATATTCGTGCTCTTAGATTTTTAAATGCAATAAATTAATAAATATTTTACTATTGAATAATCATTCAGTTAATAATATTTTGAACATATTGTCAATCAATTAGTAACGTAACATTGAACTTGAATGATATATTACCAACAAACTAACAATCAATTAGTAAATTTATTAGAAAAACAAATAATCATACTAACGTATTTAAAATTTATTACCAACAAGGGTTGTGGTGGAGTGGTAAGTACTCATTCATCCTTAACCAAGAGGTCTCAGGTTCGATTCCCCTTGGGTACAGAGTCACCTTTGTTAGGGAGCGCTTTATCCCCCAATGTGGGACTTTCCAGCGTGAATCCGGATTTAGTCGGGCTCCAATGTGGGTACTAGACACCGGATGATAAACCAGGGGACTTTCCCGACGTGAATTCGGATTTAGTCGGGCTCCAATGTGGGTACCGGACACCGGATGGGAAACCAAAAAAAAAAAGAAAAAAATTATTTAAAATTTATTGGTAAATTACCAACATAAAATTTTTGTTACTAAAATTGAAAACCAATTACCAATGTATCTTGAAAAGTTTACTATCAACATTTGTTACTATAAAACGGAATCGAATAATAAAGAAAAAAATTGTATTACCAACGGAATCGAATAATAAAGAAAAAAATTTGCTAACTCCTTTTCAATTCGTTAGTAAAGGTACTAACGATATACTAACCAAAAATTAGTTGGTGAATTTACCAACGGAAAATTCAGGGCCATGTTTCAAAATTTTGTAACAACATCTTTGGGTGTTTACCAACTGATTTTTGGTTGGTAAGTTTACCAACAAATTAAAATTGGTTGGTAATATTTACCGACGAGCCTTTTAGCAACGGATTAATATAAGTTGGGATTTGATTGATAACTCAATTTGCCAACCAATTTGATCAATTTACCAACTAATTTTTTTGTTGGTAATTGGGGTTCCTTTTGTAGAGCTATCCCATTCATTTATAAATCTCATTTACAAGTGTTGCAATGGGCGCCATTCATATAAAGTGAAAAAGAGTGATTTTTGAGTCTTTGGGATCTCCACTTGATCTTTGGGTCATTCATACTTTTACGTTTATTTTGTGTTGATCATTAACTTTTATTTCTTTAAGGTAAATAACTTTTTTGTGGGCCATAAATTTATATGTTTGCAATATAATATCGTATAAGTTTGTCACACGCCTTTAAATAACTTATACATGTTGGCTGCAAGACATTAATTAATTTGACTGCTAAGAAAAAATTTAAGGATCTACTCATTTGAAGAACATAAATTAAGGATCAACTTAAACTATGTAATTAAATGTTTTTCTTCCATTAATGAAACTCACTAATTATCGTTAGTTACGAACTCAAATAAACCGATTAAAAAAATTAACTTGGAAGGGTGATTGTTCAAAAATAAGTTAGGTTTTACTTATTTGTTTGTGTTTGATACGTACGTAAAAAATATTATCCTAGAAGCATTGAAAGATGAGATGTGTTGGAGAGAAAAACACAATTAATGTAGAATACTCCTATCATTTATGAAACTCTTTTTTTGTTATAGTTTTCACTAGGAAAGTCGATTATTTCCTTTATTTTTAAAGAATTTATCTTTTTAGATAAATTTATTTTTCAAAATATTTGACCAATCATTTATAAAAAAATATTTTCTGCCGTACCGAACACACCTTATATAGTTGGAAACACATCTACAATGTTCCATGAAAAAGCAAATTTGCCTATGCTGGAAAAAAAAATAAAATTGTGGCAATCCTTGGTCGATGTGAAAGGGATGCACTATAATTAAGAAATTAGATGTTACGTATTTCTGCTTTTTTTCAATTTTCTATGAAGACATCAAAGTTAGGTTCTACTCATGTCATTCAAGAATAAGATACTTTGCCACTTTTTCTAATTTCTATCACATCAATTAGGGGGCATAATTTATAACACCATTGACATTCCTTTAAATCACTAAGCATAATAGGTAAGAAAAAAAAAACAACCTTTATGATCGGAATTATTCATATGGTAAGCACCCTCCACCTTCAATCTTAAATTTATTGGTTCGAATCTCCAGTAAATCGAATGATAAACACCTTTCACTTCCAATCTTGAATCTGTTGATTCGAATCTCCAAGAGAGAGAAAAGGATCGAAGCTTCTAGGGAGGAGTAAAAAACATGAAAGAAAAAGCAAGACATTTCTTGACAATAATAGTTTGTATAGTGTCACACCCCTTTTTGCGCACCAACGTATAGAATTATTCCAATTTAAGTGACGATATTGATTAGAGATTTTTTTTTCAGAGTCGCCACATGGAATTGAGTTATGGTGTTCCAAGTCACCTTTTTGTTTAATCCCTAATCAAAAGGAAATGACTCTTTGTTTGGTCTGCGAACCAGAAAATCAGGTAAGGAATTCTATTGACTGAGGGGAAGGTATTAGGCATTCCTCGAGTCCCATGGTTCTAGCACAGTCACTTTTATTGACTTATACTTATCTTGATATATTTTTGGATAATTTGTGTCTATATGCCAAAATTTGCTTATTTTTTAATTGTTGAATTTTTATTAGTCTTAAACCGGATGCATAACTGCATTCTCGATCTTGACATTTGGAGCCATAACTATCTTCCCCTCTTGAGTTCATCACACTTAATAATTTCAATTTACCTCTTGGTTTGAATTAACAAAAAATAATTATTAAAACAATTTGGACAAGGTGCGTCACTGCAGCCTTGAGTTTCTTTCAAGTGTTTCAAAGAAAGATGCGTAACCACATTCTTAATTGAAACCGACCTTTGAAACGGGTCATATATTTTAATATTTTACCTATTACTAGACAGCTTAAGCATTTTATTAGTGATTAAATTACATTTTTACTATTTATATTCATGAATATTATTTAAATAATAAAAGTCTAAAATCTTAAACAAATAGAAAATTATTTCATATTCAAATTCGATATAAATGCATTTACATTTTTAGTATTCTTACAAGCTATGTCAAAAGACATAAAAAAACAAATGTAACTCTTCATCTCTTAATTTTTCTAAAATAAACATTTTTTAATTTTAGATAAATTTGACTAAACAAACTATTAGAATAATTCTTTCAGGCATTTAGCTTAATATAAAAAGCACTTAATTGATAGCAGCATATTGTACAAGATGGAAGATAACATAGACTAAAATAATGGATAAGTATTTCAATATTATAGCATCAAAGTTCAACACACACAAAATTTGAGCAACTTCATAACATTGGAATCAAATCTTATATAATCATGAAAATCAAATTATACAAAAAATAAATGGTACCTTTTGTGAGAATCAATTCACGAAAAGAAAATAATCTTAATAAGGAACCACGAAAGCAAGCCTCAAACTCAACCTTTGTTTGTGTAGTGTGAAAGAAAAATAAATGTTTGTTTTTGTACGTATGTTTTTTTTTTTTTTTTCTATACGTCTGAGTGTCTTAATGTATTTAGGATGTGTATTGATATATAGGGGGTGGGGGTTGCTGATTTTTAAAATATTTAAGCTCTAAAAATAATGTAAAATTTTAGTTCGATAAAAAATTACGTGTCTACATATAGTACAATTCACATTTCATTGTAACAAATGTTCTTGTCAAGGTTAATAATTATATTTCTTAATATTTTATTTAATAAACTTCAAGAAATTAATACAAATCTTGTCAAATTCAAAAGTCTCTCTCTCTCACACACACACTCACTTTAGTCATTGATGCCACAACCTCAAAGCAACATAAGCCAAAAGCCTATACACCACCAACATAACAACCAATGCCACCACATCAAGTACCAAATTGTCAATTCCAAGATACTTAATAGGTGGAAATTCCAATACTTCACAATATTTCCCAATCCCACATTCATAAACCTCATTTCTTGAATATTGTACTCCAAGTAGAAGTTTGTAACAATAGTGGCTAAATGAGATGTACTTGAGCCAATTAATGAAAATAGGAATATGTTGAATGTAGTATCCACTTGCTAGCAAAAACACAAGCATCAACACTGAAGATAATGTTGTGGCTTGTTTCACATCCATTAGTATTGCACCAAGTGCTAGGCCAAGTCCTTGAGACACTAGCACATTTAAAAGTATGATCAAAAGGGTCAGTATAAATGTGACAAATTTTGGCTTTAGACCACCCATCCAGTATGTTACTGTTACGAAGATTGTTGGAAGTACAAGTTCCATAGGTAAATCACCCACGGTTCGTGCAAAGTAGTAAGACGAAAGGCGATACATGCCAGACGAACGCTCTCTTATGAGCATTGGACGCTCTTGTGGGAATGCAAATATGGCACTGAACAGAGGAAAAAATCCCCAGAATATTGAGAAGAAAAATAGCAATCCCACCTGTTGGATACAATCACCTTGTTAGAAATTTTTGTATATTGAAAAAACTTACTTAAATTGTCTATTAAATACGTGTAGAAAATATAATTAAGTAAATAAAAATATACAGTTTAAGTTCTTAGATTATGTGACATAATTTAATGTGACATTTGAGGAAGCAAATGTCCTGAATTCAAGTCTAACAGTCACTCATTAAGAAATGCATATGATACGAAATCACATTTTGAATTTGATGGGACATGTTAAAGACATAATTAAGTAGAATAAAAGTATTTAAGTTCTTAGATTAGTTGACATAATTCAACATGACATTTGAGGTGAAATTCAAGTCTCACAGTCACTCATTAGTGAGTGGCCTATGATAGAGAAAACCACACATGCATATGAGAGTGCGTGCTAAAGATATAATTAAGTACATAAAAATGTGCAACTAAGTTTTAAAATTAGATGACATTATTCAACATGACATTTGAGGTGGAATTCAAATCTCACAGTCACTAGTTAATGAGTGGCCCATGCTAGGAAATCACATCACGTGTGTATATGAGAGCTGGACGTGTTGAAGACATAATTAAGTAAATAAAATATATTATTTCTAATTGGTTAACCTTTTAGATAAGACGATCACACAATTCATAATGTAATAAAAAAACATTAGAATGGCTACATAAGAAATTTTGAACATTACCTGATCCATTATATGATTAGTATTACAATGCCACCATAGAAGTCCAGACAGAAATGAAACAGACATCACTTGGAAAATTCTTAGACCAGAATAGGCTTCATGTTTTCTTTCTTTAAGTCCTCTACCAAGCAAAACCTTAAATTGCAACCACCAACTTGTGGTCCATTGATCGTCGCGACCTGACAAATAAAAGTGGTATATTTAGACCTTTTACGATAATTCAGAGATATAATTTCATTGTATATATAATAAGTTAAATGAGAGATTTTCGCGTACTTGTTGATGATGAACGAATCGAACGATTGCAACTTTGATTAATTTCCTCTTTCAATAAAGGATAAATATTTTTTCTATAAGAGGAAATTAAGGACTGTTTGGTTGCATTTTGATTTTCAGATTGATCTTGTTTCATAATAAGTTCATGTTGATCATCATGCCTTGTATCATGTGTAATACCTACAAAATAAATTAAATACTTTATTTGACAAATTCATATAAGGACAATTAATTAATTGATTTTTATTTATGTAACATATGATAAACAATTATTGTACCATGGCAACATAAAGTCGTGTGAGAATCTTTAATTTTTGTATTTTTATGTAGAATATTTGTTTTAGTTAATAATATTTAAAGGACAATGGGACCAAATGAAAAGGTAAAAAAAGAAAATGATACGACAACTTTATTAATTAAAGGGCTAAAGGAGGGGACAAATTAAAGTTTAATAAGCTAAAACAATCATTGATTAAGTACTAATTGTTTCACTTGTGACTGGAAAGTAGATTAGCTAAATTACTGTTACAAAAAAACATGATTTTCATTAAATAAAGCATAGGAAGATAATCCTCTAGGAAATGGTAGTCGTCTTTTATTTTCAGATCTCTTATACATAAAAAATGATTTTTTTTTATAAAAGTAAAAATAAATTTGTAGAGATTATAAAATCGACCCAACAAAACATGTATTAAATAGGGAATAATATGGTCCATCAAGTCAAATCTCAACCACTTTTACACCAATTACCCAATATATGGAGAAAAATATTCATTTAATTTGTCTCATTTTGGCTTGGTTTCCATTTTTTATGGTAACATATAGACATCTATGAGTTTGAAACTTGATTTACACTCAATTATAGGAAACTCTCACATAAAATAAATAGCATTTATAGATAGTATAAGCAATCTTGTTTAATATAGACATTATATGAAGGAAGTTCTATGACCTCCATGATAAGTCGAACTTTCTCTGTCCTAATTTATAAATCATTTTGATCATGGTCATTAAAATTTAAAAAGATCAACGATTTATTAATTGTGAGGTCTAAAACAGGTCATAGACATTTGTATGACCATAATATTATCTCATAAAAGGGTAAATGACAAATTTAAATTATTTCTAAAATAAAAAAATATGAATGAAAAAATTACGCTCTACGTCTACGGAGAGAAATTAAAATATGTCTTACCATTAGCAAGATCAAGTAGAAAATCAGCAGGGTTCATGAAATTGAATCCAGGAGCGTAACCAATCGATGCAAAATATTCCATAACAAGGCTACTTTTCCCATAATAAATCGGACAACCTTCAGTCAAGACGATAATTTTATCGAACATTCTAAACAACGTACTAGAAGGTTGATGTATCGTTGTGACCACGGTCCGACCTCCTCTAGCCAACCAACGTAATGTTGACATGATACGTTGAGCTGTAGTCGAATCAAGACCTGAAGTTGGTTCATCAAGTAACAATAAACTTGGATTCACTAACATTTCTTGTCCAATACTCACTCTTTTTCTCTCTCCACCTGAAATTCCCCTAAATAATTGTCCACCAATCATACTATTTCTACATCTTGTTAACCCTAATTCCATAATAACCAACTCTGCTTGCTCAATTTTCTCTTGATTTGTTAATTTACTAGGTAATCTTAACAAAGCAGCGTATGTCAACGTTTCGAGGACGGTTAAATGAGGATATAGCACATCATCTTGTGTCACGAAACCAATTTTTCGTTTCATTGAGCTCGAAAATTGTTGATCGTTGTACGTTATGGTACCGGAGAATTTACAGTGTAATCGACCGGCTATCGATGTTAGGAGAGTTGTTTTACCACTTCCTGATGGACCTAACATGGCCAAAAGTTCACCAGGCTTAACTATTCCCATGACATTTTGAAGTATCATTCTAGTTTGCTTTTGTTGATGTGAAGAAAAATAACCCCTTTTGTTGCTTTCCAATTTGATAGTGTATGAAACATCTTCAAACTACAAAAATAAAATTAAAAAAATTTAGGTCAATATACCGCTAAAATATACAACGATATACAATAGTATACATCAAGTGTATACAATTGTCAGTGTAGAGAAGTTAAGTATACCTTAAGTGTAACGGGGTGTAAAGATTCACGAAGAATTGATAATTTAGCATGATGTGATTGTTGATGATCTGAGACTGTATCATCGTTCACACGAGGACTAATGTTGCACGTTGGACCATTTGGTTCGATCTGAAGTGAGATGCTATCAATTCGAGCACGTACAAGAACATTACTCGAACCACCATGGATGTTACTACTATTCTCTTGATCATGAGGCAACATTTTTAAAACTCTTAAAGCTTCAAAAATTTG